>NW_015506628.1:124146-155432 GCF_001515645.1 Sinocyclocheilus grahami
TGTCTGAGTGTGGTGACTCTTGATGCACTGACTCCAGCTTCAGTCCACTCCTTGTGAAGCTCTCCCAAGTGTTTGAATCGGCTTTGCTTGACAGTATTCTCAAGCTTGTGGTCATCCCTGTTGCTTGTGCACCTTTTCCTACCCAATTTCTTCCTTCCAGTCAACTTTGCATTTAATATGCTTTGATACAGCACACTGTGAACAGCCACCCCTTTCAGTAATGACCTTCTGTGACTTACCTTCTTTGTGGAGAGTGTCAATGATTGTCTTCTGGACCATTGCCAAGTCAGCAGTCTTCCCCATTATTGTGGTTTCAAAGAACAAGAGATACCCGGAATTTATACTGTAGGGATGGTCATTTAATGAAACTTATTGAGATACTGGATTTTTTACTTTTATGAGCTGTAAGCTTTAATCATCAAAATTAAAACAAAAATCTTGTGAAATGGTTTACATGTAATGAATCTAGAATATATAAAAGTTTCACTTTTTGAAATGTTACAAAAAATGTTTTCACAATTTTCTAATTTTTTGAGAAGCACCTGTATATATATATATATATACAGTGTATACTTCATGCTTTTGAATGGTATAGTGTATAATGTTACAAAAGCTTTTTATTTCAGATAGTTCAGTAAATAAGAAGTTGATATTGTGTTGTATTTTAAACACAATATTGTGTGTTTTTGCTCAATTTTGCCAACAAAATTTTACCTAAAGCCACAGCAGAATTGTTGTGCATCTCCGAGCAACACAGCGGGTATAATGTTACAAAAGCTTTTTATTTCAGATAAATGCTGATCTTTGGATCTTTCTATTCATCAAAGAATCCTGAAAAAAATTTACTCAACTGTTTTAAATATTGATAATAATAATAATAATAAATGTTTATTTTATTATTGTTCATCAAATTTTCACAGCTGAAATCCAGGTATTTTTTTAGGAATCCATTTAATCAGGAATCTCTCGTAAGGGTGAAGGATTTAGCAAAGGGTTCAAGTTGGCCACAGATTCAGCATGTTGACCAACAGAAAGCTGCTTTGTTTGAAATTTTGCCAAAATTTTGCAAATGTGAACACATGTTAAGACTACATAAACAGTGATAGCCTATTCTTTAATTTTTAATGAGGCACCAACTAGAGCCTTTTGATATGTACTACCTCAACTTCCTGTTTCAATAGGAAATGCATCAATATAGGAAAGAAAACTTAATCATCAAGCGGTTTCATGTGTTCTTTATGTCCTTTTCAAACTGTTTTGTCACTGAAAGATTTTATGGAACTGTATATTTGGTGTAAATTATAATATGGAGATTCAATCAAAATATCACTGCATATATTTGGCAATGTTTGTGTAAACTGGAATGCCTTGTAATTTTGTGTTTATACTTGCAGCCCGGCCACAAAGTCAGCTCTGTGACTTGTTCTCAGTGTGGAGTTAGCAGCCATCCTTATGCTAATTACTGCGGTGGCTGTGGTGTCTTCCTGGACGGCCCACCCAGGACGCCCTCACATGTAAACCAGGGACAAGACACACAGGAAGCTGATCAGGTACAGTACACAGCCTGTTTAGCGCTCATTAAAAGCATACAGTATTATATCATCCTCATCATCGCTCTTTCTCATATAGTCTTCAGACACCTGGCAGGCAGTTCCGGCACCTGAGTCAACAACTGAGCTTCCAGCTGCAGGTTTGCGCATGTGCGCAGATGCACAGACGCAGACGGTGGGTCTGTTTTTCCCATCCAGCACTGAGCTGAAAAAATGGAGCCAGCAGAGGGAGGCGGAGCTGTGCAGACAGGAGTAGTTGAGTGACAGGAAGCCCCTCCTCACTGCCATTAGTCCAGGCCGAGGTAGACTATTGTACAATATACTTTTTCCAAATAAATAAGCATTACTTCTACAGATGTTTATGTGGTGTGTGTATGATTTAGGATACTGGAGGAAGCAGCTGGATCACATTTGCGCTCATCTGCGCAGTTACACTCAGAATAATACTTTTATTTTAAGTTTAGAGCTCTGATTAGAGAACTTCGCCTGGGTAGAGTAAGACCAGAACTATCCACTATACGTTTTATATATATATATATATATATATATATATATATATATATAGATTAGGGGTGTCAGTTTAACGCGTAAACTTAGTTAATTAGTTATGAAAAATAACGCAATTAAAATATTTTAACGCAGTTAATGCACTGGTCCCGCCCCAAGGCCTATACTTCATCTTATATTTCATTCAGTTGACTGTTGACAAATATGATGCAGGGCAACAACTACATGAATGCAGTTATACCCTAAAATTCAAGAAATTAGAGTAAAAATTTGTTTTTGTCTCATATTTATATAATATCACACGAGCACGGAGAGCAGTATTGCATGAGTGCTGATTTTGTCCCGAATATAATGAGTGCAAATGTGATTTTATACAACAGTTCAGTAAATAAGAAGTTGATATTGTGTTGTATTTTAAACACAATATTGTGTGTTTTTGCTCAATTTTGCCAACAAAATTTTACCTAAAGCCACAGCAGAATTGTTGTGCATCTCCGAGCAACACAGCGGTGTTTAGTTTCTGAATGAATCCGCGTTTTGAACTAATCGTGTGAATCAATGATTCAAAGACCTATTCATAAAGTGAGCCATTATCTGAAAATCGAATGAATGAATAACATTTACCGACACCTTTTGACAGATTTAGTTTCTTATTTAGAGTATCATTTCATTAAAAAAAATAATAGTAATAATAATAATAAACATTAAAGTGATAGTTCACGAAAACAAAGCTGTTTTGGTTACCAATGACTTTCATTATATTATAAAAAAATTACTGAGATGTTTTTTTAAATGATCTTCTCATATGTTCCATAGTTTATATTAGGTTGTTGTATCCTAAATGTTTTATGTGTAATAAATTTAAAGCTACAATTTGTAATGTCTACTTGATAATTTCTCATTTAACACAAAAATAGCTTTAAATAATCTTTTGTGGGTTTTTCACAGTCAAATTTATTTTGCGATTAATTAGATTAATTAATAAACACATCATGTAATTATTTAGATTAAAATTTTTAATCGACTGACAGCCCTAATATATATATATATATATAAATTATACATTTACTTTTACTCAATCATTACTATTATTATTAATTTCTTTACTATTAATGTTATTTTTTATTATAGATTATTATTTAAATCATTTATTATTATTATTATTATTATTATGTTGCTGTTGTTGTTGTTATTATTATTATTATTATGAACATTTTGTGTTTGTCAATCTACCCTCTAGATGATATCAGCTGTTATTCAGGAGGACAGCTATGAAGTCAGTCTGCGCATTAACTTCATCTCTGCCTCGCCGGAGGGATCCAGGGTCAGAAACACTCCTGAGAGCTTTTATATTGAGTCTGAAGAGAGTCTCTTGAGTATTGCATGTTTTTCAGTCTGTGAGATCATATACGTGTGGTCTTTTTCCAGTCGTCTTCTGCCGGCCAGCAGAGCAGATCTGTGGCCTCAGAGAGTCAGAACCTCAGTGCTGTGACAGAAGGCAGAAATTCAGCCAGTCCGGGTACTGACACATATTTGTTTTGCTGTCATGATGGGCTTTTTCCATTGACTTATTGGAAAAATAATTTGACCTATTACTAATTTAATAGTTTTATTCAGCCATATTCATTTTGGGGGTTGTATATTATTATTGTTTTTTAACTTGTATATTTTTTAAATTAAAAATAGTAATATTTCAAATAAATAAATAGTTTATTATTAATAATTTAATGAAATCATTTACAATAGTAATAAAATATTAAGCATCAAAATATTTACTAATAATGAATAATTTACCATTCATTTATTTCTCTTTACTTCAATTAATACATTTATTGTTTATTTAATAATGCTAAATGATCAAAGTGATGTTTATATGGAAGCCCGTTTCCGCCACTGAATAAAAAAATATAATTCTGTAAGTCATAATAATGAGAAACTTTCTCGTAATAATGACTTAGTTTCTCGTAATAATGAGAAACTTTCTCGTAATAATGACTTAGTTTCTCGTAATAATGAGAAACTTTCTCGTAATAATGACTTAGTTTCTCGTAATAATGAGAAACTTTCTCGTAATAATGACTTAGTTTCTCGTAATAATGAGAAACTTTCTCGTAATAATGACTTAGTTTCTCGTAATAATGAGAAACTTTCTCGTAATAATGACTTAGTTTCTCGTAATAATGAGAAACTTTCTCGTAATAATGACTTAGTTTCTCGTAATAATGAGAAACTTTCTCGTAATAATGACTTAGTTTCTCGTAATAATGAGAAACTTTCTCGTAATAATGACTTAGTTTCTCGTAATAATGAGAAACTTTCTCGTAATAATGACTTAGTTTCTCGTAATAATGAGAAACTTTCTCGTAATAATGACTTAGTTTCTCGTAATAATGAGAAACTTTCTCGTAATAATGACTTAGTTTCTCGTAATAATGAGAAACTTTCTCGTAATAATGACTTAGTTTCTCGTAATAATGAGAAACTTTCTCGTAATAATGACTTAGTTTCTCGTAATAATGAGAAACTTTCTCGTAATAATGACTTAGTTTCTCGTAATAATGAGAAACTTTCTCGTAATAATGACTTAGTTTCTCGTAATAATGAGAAACTTTCTCGTAATAATGACTTAGTTTCTCGTAATAATGAGAAACTTTCTCGTAATAATGACTTAGTTTCTCGTAATAATGAGAAACTTTCTCGTAATAATGACTTAGTTTCTCGTAATAATGAGAAACTTTCTCGTAATAATGACTTAGTTTCTCGTAATAATGAGAAACTTTCTCGTAATAATGACTTAGTTTCTCGTAATAATGAGAAACTTTCTCGTAATAATGACTTAGTTTCTCGTAATAATGAGAAACTTTCTCGTAATAATGACTTAGTTTCTCGTAATAATGAGAAACTTTCTCGTAATAATGACTTAGTTTCTCGTAATAATGAGAAACTTTCTCGTAATAATGACTTAGTTTCTCGTAATAATGAGAAACTTTCTCGTAATAATGACTTAGTTTCTCGTAATAATGAGAAACTTTCTCGTAATAATGACTTAGTTTCTCGTAATAATGAGAAACTTTCTCGTAATAATGACTTAGTTTCTCGTAATAATGAGAAACTTTCTCGTAATAATGACTTAGTTTCTCGTAATAATGAGAAACTTTCTCGTAATAATGACTTAGTTTCTCGTAATAATGAGAAACTTTCTCGTAATAATGACTTAGTTTCTCGTAATAATGAGAAACTTTCTCGTAATAATGACTTAGTTTCTCGTAATAATGAGAAACTTTCTCGTAATAATGACTTAGTTTCTCGTAATAATGAGAAACTTTCTCGTAATAATGACTTAGTTTCTCGTAATAATGAGAAACTTTCTCGTAATAATGACTTAGTTTCTCGTAATAATGAGAAACTTTCTCATTATTATGAGAAAATAAGTCATTATTATGAGAAAGTTTCTCATTAATATGAGAAAATAAGTCATTATTATGTTGATGTCTTTCTCAGGAGTCTAAAGACAGTCTGCTTCTTAAGGAGGTGGGGCCTGAGGGGCGGGGCCAGATCTCAGCAGTGCAGCAGCTATTGGATGAGGTGAATCTAAAGAACCAATCACAGCTCCAAAAACTCCACAGCAATTTAAAGGGGACCTTTTATGATTTTTCGGTCTATATCTTTTTTAGTGTGTAATATAGATACTTGTGCTTGTAATCAATCTGCAAGTCTACTCCAAAATTAGATAATCTATCCACGTCATGCTTGCCAAGGTGGTAAAACTGACACTATAATTTAGCTAGTATTTACAGGGACTTGGGAAGCCTTCTAAGCTGATATTCACCAGTTGTTGTAAAGGGCATTATATTTGCAACATAAGCTATAAGTGGTAGACTGGGCCAACTGACCAATCAGAGCAGACTGGACTTTTCAGAAGGCAGGTTTTAAAGGAATCAAAACTAAAATGGAGCGTTCAGATAGAGAGTGAAAACAGGTGCTGCGACAATGCAAATTGTACAACAAAATAATGTTTTGAACATCAAATCATGTAAACATTGTAGTAGGCCACTGAACAAATTATGAAC
The DNA here is from genome assembly GCF_001515645.1 of Sinocyclocheilus grahami. Lineage (NCBI taxonomy): Eukaryota > Metazoa > Chordata > Actinopteri > Cypriniformes > Cyprinidae > Sinocyclocheilus > Sinocyclocheilus grahami. The sequence continues at coordinate 130,274 of NW_015506628.1, forward strand.
CTGTAAATGAGCAAAATAGGGGCCCTTTAAGGTGGATTTTTAGTGTTCTTTTCCAAATTTTTGTAAATATAGTCATTTCAGTAGGAATGCACGTGATTTTACAAAAGATTTCGCACACAGATTTCGCACCAAATTCAAGTTGATCACGCAGGTCTTATCCATCTTGAAACAGAATGCTTCGTACATCGCTACACCTTTTTAAAGGGATCGTTCACCCAAAAATGAAAACTTTGTCATTAATTACTCACCCTTGTATCGTTCCAAACCCTTAAAAGCTTCATTGGTCTTCGGAACCCAATTTAAGATATTTTGGATGAAAACCGGGAGGCTTGTGACTGTCCCATAGACTGCCAAGTAAATTACACTGTCAAGGTCCAGAAAAGTATGAAAGACATCGTCAGAATAGTCCATCTGCCATCAGTGGTTCAACCGTAACGTTATGAAGCGAAGAGAATACTTTTTGTACACGAAGAAAACAAAAATAACAACTTTATTCAACAATTTGTCTCCTCTGTGTCTCTCTGCATCACCGTAGCGCCATTCTGGAGAATAACCACTGAACGCAAGCAGCGTACGCTATTCTGTGTCAGCCGCGACACAAGGATACGTTTTATACGTGTATTTATGCTTTCATTGTTGTTTTCATACTTTTCTGGGCCTTGACAGTGTAATTTACTTGGCAGTCTATGAGAAGATGAACGAAGCTTTTACGGGTTTGGAACGACATGGGGGTAAGTGATTAATGACAAAATTGTCACTTTGGGGTGGCGTATACCTTTAAAAGGGTCATATGATGCGATTTCAAGTTTTCCTTTCTCTTTGGAGTGTTACAAGCTGATTGTGCATAGATAAGATCCCTGAAGTTGCAAAGACTAAAGTCTCAAAACCAAAGAGATATTCTTTATCAAAGCTAAGACTCTGCCAACAGCAATGCATTTTATGGACGACTGTTTCGTGAACCTAGGAGAGGAGGTCATTCTGACTTTGCTATGACAATCTGGCTCTTCTGAATCAGCTACTGTTTTGTTATTAGTTTTAAGTATTTGCTATTGACTGTTCAAATGCAGAGTTTTGCGCATCGTGTGTGTGTGTGCGTGCGAGCGTGAGAGACCAGCTTCATCACTGTGTCTGTCACGCGACTCTCTTCCCCTTTCGGGCTCTGTCTTTACATTTATTTTGAAAGCTAAAGCTGGAGGTTATGGTAAGGGGCGTTACATTTCCGACGAGTGCTTGCGGTGTTCGGCCAATCACAATGCACTGGGTCAGCTGGCCAATCAGAGCAGACTGCGCTTGTCGGAAGGAGGGACTTTGTAGAAAACGAAGCGTTTGAGAGAGGCGGGGCATAGAGGACCTACAATAATGTACAGTATTTGAAAAATAATGTGTTTTTTGAACATTAAAGCCTGTCAACATATTCTGTTACACCAAATACAAAAAATAAAGATCTTTAAAAAAGCGTCATATGACCCCTTTAAAACCTTCATTCAGCTTCTGAACACAAATGAAGATTTCTGACAGATGAAGCTTTCTGGCCCTGCATAGACAGCAATGTAACTACCACATTCAAGGCCCAGAAAGGTAGTAAGGACATCATTAAAATAGTCCATGTGACATCAGTGGTTCAACCTTAATTTTATGACCTTGAACGTGGTAGTTAATTTCCTGTCTTTGCTAAAACAGGAAATTCAAAAAGCTCTCAGATTTCATCAAAAATATCTTAATTTGTGTTCTGAAGATCTTACGGGTTTGGAACGACATGAGGGTGAGTAATGACAGAATTTTCATTTTTGGGTGAACTATCCCTTTAACTGTGAAATTTTGCCAAAGTTTCTCTAAATGTGACCACTCTTTTAGATTTACTTGGGATTTTTTGTGTAGCTGTATATATTTATAGAAGGTGTGTTTAAAATGATGGCGTATCTCTGCAGGGTGCTGACCTGTTTGGGAAGTGATGGACGTCCCGCTCTGGTTGCTGCAGTGTTAAACGGGCATCATGATGTCATTCCTGTGCTGGTGCAGAGAGAAGCTGATGTTAACCAGGCATCTGGGCCGTGAGTTTGAAACAAATTCATTTTGATATGCCTAGTAATAATCTGAGCCAAACTAATACTTTTAATCATCTGTGGTGGCCACAGGTTGAATAACACGGCGTTGCATGAGGCTGCAGCTCTGGGAAACCAAGGTCTGAGGAGCGTTGAGATACTCCTGGGGCAGAGGTGTAAAGAATTTTAGTAAATGTACTTAGTTACTGTACTTGAGTATCTTTTCGGGTACTTTGTAGTTGTACTGAGTATCAAAGATATTAGCAACTTTTACTCTTTACTCCACTACATTTCTGAATGAGTATCTGTACTCTTTACTCCACTACATTTGAAATGAGTGTTGCAGTTACAAATTACATTTTGCATGGACCTAGCTTTTTCTGCGGCTGTTTATTTCTGCTACAAAAGACGTGATACTGCATATTACAGGTCACTGAAAGTACTGCGTTTTGCCCTTACTCACCCAAACTTTTCAATGAGGCTACTTTATGTGAATGCGAGTTCCTTAGCAAGTATTTGTGAATTAGAGGTGTTTTATGTATGAGATGAGGACATGACTGCAGCCAGCAATGAGGCCCAAACCAGCACATCCAGTGCAATATTTTAGTAAATGTAGGTGTAGTATTTAGGTGTAAATGTACTTAGTTACTGTACTTGAGTATCTTTTCGGGTACTTTGTAGTTGTACTGAGTATCAAAGATATTAGCAACTTTTACTCTTTACTCCACTACATTTCTGAATGAGTATCTGTACTCTTTACTCCACTACATTTGAAATGAGTGTTGCAGTTACAAATTACATTTTGCATGGACCTAGCTTTTTCTGCGGCTGTTTATTTCTGCTACAAAAGACGTGATACTGCATATTACAGGTCACTGAAAGTTGGGGTGAGTTTCACTAACGTTAATGGTGATAAAGTTACAATGGCATGTTTTAAAAAATATCTCATTCTTGTGCAGGTGTAATGCAAGTATCAGAAAGCAGAACAATTGTGGACAGATGGCGTATGATATTGCCGTGGCCGCCGGGAGCAGGTCTGTGGTCTCTCTGATGGCAGCTCACATGGGACAGGATCTGCTACAGCGCCACACCAAGGCCAGGAGCCCATCTGGACTGGATACGTTCTCTTGAAACAATCCACATCTTAAAGGGGTCATTATTATGCTGCTAAACATCATTTTATTGTATTTTTATTTTGTATAACATTTTGTGTATTTGGTGTAATGAAATGTTTATGCGGTTTAAAGTTAAAAAAACACATTATTTTCCACATACTGTACATTATTGTTTATCCTCTATGCCCCGCCTTTTTGAAACGCGTAGATTTTTACAAAGCTCATCGGTCTGAAAAGTGAGGTGTGCTCTGATTGGCCAGCTATCTAGTGCGTTGTGATTGGCTGAATACCTCAAGCGCGAGATGGAAATGTTACACCCCTACCATACTGTGATGCCGTGTCCCGGCCGGAGCGACGAGACAACATTAAAACCCATTACAAACGAGGCATTTGTTGCGTCCAGTGGGGACATAATTACGGATTATAATGACTTATACTGTCTTTTTATGCGTTGCATTGCATCGCGCAGCGTAAACATAAAACTCTGTCTGCATTTGTGATCGGAGAAATGACAAACAAAAAGTGCTACTCTACACTGCCCAAAACTCGCGTTTGAATCGTCAGTGGCAAATCCTTTAAATGAAAATGTACTTACGTGAGTCAGAACTGCTGGCTTGTAGTCTAACGTTACTCTCCTAGGATCAATAAACAGTCCTCCATAAAATGCGCTGCACACGTCGGGATATTTGGGTTGAACTGTTCTGGAACAGTGTTGTAAATACAACTTAACCACTGACTTCTAGTCGTGTCCTCTTTTGGAAGATCAATCAAAGTAGTTTCGCTTTCACAACGAACAACACAGCGGCCTAGCATGAGCCGAAGCCCCGGCTTATCGTGCGCTGAGGCCGGGATAGAGTGAACTGTGGCGGCGGAGTCGAGAACGGCGTGCTCGGCGGATGTGACGAATGAGCGGCAACCACATGTGACGACCCCGGGCTGGACTCCGCTTTGTCCACGGTGAAAGTTGATGTATTTCCTCAGCGACCAGCACAGATAAGATCTAGGCATGACGAAGTGGATATCATCCTCTTTTGGAAGGTCAAACAAAGTAGTTTAGCTTTCACAAGGAAACACACAGCGTCTTCACGACATGGCAGCGGCAACAACAATAATACTACAGCGAGAATAAAAGTTACGCCTTCTTTCTTTGCGTGAACATTTGGGCAGCGTTATGCAAATCTTCCCACATCGTGACATAGATATGTGGAGGCGTGTTAGAACGAGCCGTTTTAGGTAGGCGTGGCTGACTCTTAACTTTTATAAAGAATATCTCTTTGGATTTGAGACTTTAGTCTTTGCAACTTTACAGATCTTCTTTATGGACCAAGAGCTTGTAACACTCCAAAGAGAAAGGAAAACTTGAAATCGCATCATATGACCCCTTTAACCAAACCAAATCTCAACTGACATATTCAAGGGAAAATATTGATTAATTATATAATTATGTAATTTGTATTTACTTAAACATATACATTTAAAATGCATTATGGCAGCTTGTTACCACCACATGATAAAAAAGTAATTGCAACTTTTTAGCTCACAATTCTGACTTTTTTTCTTGCAATTAAAACTGAATTGTAAGACAGTACCTTATATTAACTCAGAATTGCGAGAGGTAAACTCAGATTTGCATTAAAATAGTCTGAGGAATTCTGAGAATAATGGCACAATTAAATTTTTTATTTTTGAATCGGTTGCTTCCATACTCAGTAGTTCTTCGTGTACTTTATACAGTGATGTCAAGGTAGCTAAATGTCACGGGGAGAAAAAAGTTCATAGTGTTGCCATGTATACTGCACATCTACAGCAGAAGTCACATTCAAATCGAACGGTTTTTGTTTAGTCAACAAGGCAAAATTGCATAAACAACTTAAAACCCGAAGTTTTTCACGCAAAATCGATTTCTATTGAAATGAATGGATTTTGTCTGGGAAAGTTTTCTGAACAACTTTTGAGTTTTATGACAATTATACTGATAACAGTGAGTTTTAGAGAGCAGTATACACAATAATTAGTTCCCTTACCGGTCCAAGAAAAAAAGCAACTTGGGAATCAATACTCAGGATTTTCTCCGTCATCAAATCTTACCAATTTGATGTTTGCGCACGTTTTGTCTGTTGGTCTTTCTATCTTCAGACTAGTGCTGTCAAACGATTAATCGTATCAAAAATAAAAGTTTTTGTTTACATGATATACAGTATGTGTACTGTGTCCATTTATGTATATATAAATAAACGCACAAGCATGTATATATTTAAGAAAAATATGTTTATATATTAAATATATTTATAATATAAATTATTATAAATATACACTATGTATATATATATATATATAGGGAAATTTAAATATATGGAAATGTGCATATTTTCTAAATATATGCTGTAGGTGTGTGTACTTATAAAATACACAGTACACACACATATATAATGTAAACAAAAACTTTTATTTTCAATGTGATTAATCGCGATTAATCATTTGACAGCACTACTTTAGACCATTTCTGCTTCTTTGGACGTACAGGTACAGAGTCTCCTGTTGTTGCTGCTCTTAAAGCATGATAATAGTTGTGTTCTGTTTGTTGTGCTCTTTGCGTGACCGAACAGCACTATCTTTATTCATATTGCTATAATTATGAATATTTCTTTAATGTGTAAAACTTTTTAAATTAGTACCAAACCACTGAAAGCACTTTTGACAAAGAAACATAAATAAAAAAGAACCAACGCATTATTAAACATTTTGATATTTAATTAACAGGTGGCGACATTTTTATCTGCACAACTGTGTGAATACAAAACAAAACAAAAAAAAGTGGTAAAAATAAATTTTTTTTAAACTACTAAAAACTAATTTAGCTATGTTTATGGTGCAGAAGGAAGAGAGTTATGCTGGTGTATGTATGCGGAAAAACAAATCCTTCGCTTTGGTTTAAACATTGAACCAAATATAAAATAAAATCACATAAATCACACTAAGCCTCAAACGGTTAATAACGCAACAAATATGACTGTGATAACACTAACAAACACTCCCTGACTGACATCCGAGTCACATGACAACAAAGTTACACGACGTACAAAACCCAAAGCTTAGGCTCCTCAGCGGCGTAAGCGCAGGAAGAATGCATGCCTGCACTCTTTGCTGTCCACCGGGTAATATTTATCATAAAAGTCCAGGATGTACTCCTCTGTCTTGAAGCCGAACTTCTGGTAGAGCAGCATGGCCGGGTTGCTCGCCGATACGTGAAGGGTCACATCCTTTCCCATGCAGGTCTACAGAGAGGAGAAAAGAAAATTCCTGTATCAACTGAAGCTTGTTAACTCAACGTGGTTGATTTATTTTGGACTCACCTGAATGAGATGGTAGATCATGAATGTGGCGATACCAGCTCGCCTCCATTCAGGATGCACCAGCAGGAAGGAGATGTAGGCCTCGTTGTATTTCACATCTGGCACCATGAAGCCAAAACCGATGACAACTTTCTTGTAAAGCACCACCACGCTGAAGTCTGGGTACTGGAGGCACTCTGATAGGTCGATACCTGATAAACAGAAGAACCTATTACTCCATCGGGACCTAGCTTCACCCAAAATCTGTGTTTGACAGGATGAAAAGATGATTACCAGGCCAGAAGATGTCTTGGCACATGGAGTTGACAGAAGGGATGTGATTGGGCCGCACATAGCAGTAGTCTATAGGTGCGTTAGGTTCAGCAACCCAATTTGGGTCCTTCCTGTGAGGATACGCACGGATCTCTGAGAGCAAACGCAGCTTCAGCGGCCGACTCTCATAGTCTCTCCTACACACAATCATACACATGGGTCACCATGGGTTTTGTAAACATGGATGGTTGTATGTTAATGTCCTCACGGCTCATAGCCACAACTTTTCCTAAACAAGTCTGTTTTGCAAACATAGCTTCCGTAAACAATCTGATTTATTTGAACATTAGAGTATATCAACTAGGCGTGTGTTTACACACATTTTTAAGAAAACGTTATTTCAAAAATACACTACTGTTCAAAGGTTTGAGGTCAGAACTTTTTTTTCTAAATAAATACATATTACTTTCAAACTTTTAATTAGCAAGAATGCATTAAATTGATCAAGAACACTTGCGTTGTTGCAAAAGATTACTATTTCAAATAAATGTTGTTTTGACCCTTCTATTCATTAAACATATCTAGCATAAATGCCGTTTTTCATTATTGATATTAATAACATCAAATTACTTAAGCAGCAAATCAGCATATTAGAATGATTTCTGAAGGATCATGTAACACTGAAGGCTGGTGTAATGATGCTGAAAATTCAGCTTTCTATCACAGAAATAAATTACATTTCAAAATGTATTAAAATAGAAAAGAGTTATTTCAGCTTATTAGTTAACAATTTTATTGTTTTTACTGTATTTTCCCAATGAATGCAGTTTTGGTGAGCATAAATTACTTCTTTCAAAAACATCTTACTGACCCCAATCCTTTTAACAGTAGTGTATACTTATAAATAATATCCTAAAAATTGAATCTATAAAAATACTTTATAAATCTGAATAAATCTTACCCATTTTCAAAGTTTTGTTCCTGTACTACACATAGACTGTTTTGAAATGTTTATGTACCTCTTCAGGGTCAAAACTGACCCGGAAAAACTTAACATTACTTAATATCTATATTATTATTATTTCTATTTTATGTAAAAAAAATAAATAAAATTAATGAATCTCTATGATTTTTATTACTCAAACATTCATGTCATCTAATACCTTAAGTACTTAACATTCTCAGAAATTGACAAAATCCATTTCACGGACCTGAAGTATACAAAATTTGATTCATTTCAAGACAAAACTTTAAGGGGTCATATGATGCGATTTCAAGTTTTCCGTTCTCTTTGGAGTGTTACAAGCTGTTCGTGAATAGATAAGATCCCTAAAGTTGCAAAGACTAAAGTCTCAAACCCAAAGAGATATTCTTTATAAAAAGTTAAGACTGGTCCACACCCTCCTAAAACGCCTCGTTTAAATACGCCCCCACATGTCTATGTCACTGTGTGGGAAGATTCACATAGCACTGCCCAAACGTTCACGCAAAGAAAGGTGTAACATTTTTTTGTTGCTGCCACCATGTTGTGAAGACGCTGTGCGTTTCGTTGTGAAAGCGAAACTACTTTGATTGATCTTCCAAAAGAGGACACGACTAGAAATCAGTGGTTAAGTTGTATTTACAACACTGTTCCAGAACACTTCAACCCAAATATTCAGATGTGTGCAGCGCATTTTATGGAGGACTGTTTCCTGATCCTGGTAGAGTAGACTACAGTGCCGGTGTTCTGACAAATAATGCTGACTCACAGCCTGCAAGTACGTTTTTATATTTAAAGAATTTGCCACTGATGATTCAAATGCGAGTTCTGGCCAGTGTAGAGTAGCGCTTGTTGTTTGTCGTTTCTCCTATCACAAATGCAGACACGGTTTTATGTTTACGCAGCGCGATGCAACACATAAAAATACAGTATAAGTCATTATAATCCGTAATTATGTCCCCTCTGAATGCAACAAATGTCTCGTTTGTAATGGGTTTTAATGTTTTTGTCTCGTCACTCCGGGACACGGCGTCACAGTATGTTAAGGGGCGTAACATTTCTGTCACATGCTTGAGGTATTCAGCCAATCACAATGCACTAGATAGCTGGCCAATCACAGCACACCTTGCTTTTCAGACCTATGAGTTTTGTAAAGATCGACACGTTTCAGAAAGGCGGGGCATAGAGGAGAAACAATAATGTACAGTATGTGGAAAATAATGTGTTTTTTGAACCTTAAACCGCATAAACACATTTCATTACACCAAATACACAAAATAATGTTTTTTTTAGCAACATCATATGACCCCTTTAACACTATTTTGTCCTTTCATCTCAACTCTTATTTCAAAAGAGCAAAAATCAAATCTAGTTTTCCACCATGCATCAAATCCCAACAGCTTGTAATGGTAAGAAATTAAGTTTGCGTAAATTTTCAGAATGTGTACCTGATGTATGGCTTGAGCACTCTGGATGTGTAGGGACTCTTGATGGTCTGATCCATGCAGGCATCAGAACCCATTAGCCTGTGCCAGAACGACACTGTGTGTTGATAAAACCCTTTCCTTATGGTCACTGTTGACTGAGGAACAAAACAAGACTTTATTGATTTTCTCAACAGAAGTTACAACACGTACTGAAGCTACATGTTTTCTTCTGGCTTACCTGAAAGCGATCAAGTATTCGAAGGTCCTGGCTGGTGGTTCTGTATTTCTCCTCTTCGCTTGTCCTATGGCTGGCCAAACCCCCTTGTGCCCCGTACATCCCCCCCACCAGACTGAGCGTAGCGCTCACGGCCTGATCCACATCCAGCAGGGGGAGCCCTCGCTCTCTTTTCGCCTGTCGCACGAGTAGCTTGCGATGCAGTCTTTTGGCCTGTGATGTGATGGCCAGCGCTTGTGGACACGCCTCCAGCCTGTGGAGCAACAAACGCTCCTCGTAAAGGCTGATGAACGTGTAGCGCGGGGTGGGCAAAGATACGCAGCCCTCGCCCTTATCTTGAAGAACCTTCCTCCGCTCAATCCCACGCCCCCGTCCTGCTGGCAACAAGCCTTCATCCTGGCCATCGTCTTCCTCACCTTCTCTACCCCGCTCTTCGTCTTCACTCTCCAGTTCTTGTTTGATCAGCTCTGCTGGACGTATCTTTTTCCTGACCATGATGGTGCCAGAAGCCAATGGCATGCTGGGAGGGGGAATATACTCCATTCCGGGGTCGATAACGCCCTCGGCGTCCAATTCTTCATCGTCTAAAAGAAAGTTACACAATATATACAGCCAATAAATAAGATTCTGTGACAAAAGCCTAACTGTTTTTCTGTTCATTACCAAATATGAATAAACTATCAATATATAAAACTATAAAAATAGGAGTGGTTGGTAGGGTGTTACTAGGTGTAACAAAAGGGGCTTTTGCACTGCGTAGTTCTAAGAACGTAGTTCTAGGAACTAAACAACAGGGTTGTTTTCCTGGTTACATTCACACCGGCAGCAGAAACTCTGAAGCGTCCAACAGCAATGTCTTTATGCGCGGCATTTACAAACATTTACCACCGGTGAATGAAGGACGCCGTGATCTGAGCTGTTTTTGTTGTGTGTCGTGGGTTTCGTGATAACAGAGATTGAATGTAAACATACAATTTACACGATTAAAAGAGCATGAAAATCTGACTCCTATGACAACTTTCAGTGTTACATATCATTGAGGGTGAGAAAAGAACACAACGCTGCAGACAACAGGTAGCTAAATGCTCTTATCGCTGTTTTCCTTGTTTGTGGAGTAAATATTTTTACACAACTTTTAAAAAATGCCGGGTAGCCGTTGTTTCGTATGTGTTTGGCCAATCAGCGTACACTTACCTCACTGATAGTTTCTATAGAACTGTTTTAGACCCTACTCTGAAGTAGGAGCTAATTTAGTTCCCCCAAATAGAGTTCCTAGAACTAAAACCATTCCTAGTTCCTGTGGTGCAAACACACCAAAAAACGGGAGCTTCCACAATTAGAAATTATGAAAAGGTTCCTCCGGTGCAAAAGCCCCTAAAGGTGTTCTGGTTGGGTGCAAGGGCTTTACTAGGGAATTATGGGTGGTTACAAGGGCATTTCTAGGGTGCTCTGGGTGGTTGTTAGGATGTTGCTAGGTGGTTGTTAGGCTGCTCTGGGTTGTCATCAATAGGATGTTGCTATGTGGTTGCCAGGGTGTTTTGTGTGGTTGTTAGGGTGTACCGGATGGTCGTTAAATGATGTAACTTTGTGGTTGCTCGAATGTTCCGCATGGTTATTAGAATATTGCCAGGGTGTTCTGGGTGTTCGTTAGGATGTTGCTGTGTGATTGTTACAGTGTTCTGGATGGTCATCAATAGGATGTTGCTATGTGGTTGCCAGGGTGTTTTGTGTGGTTAGGATGCACTGAATGATCATGTACTGAATGTTCTAATGTGGTTGCTCAAGTGTTTTGAGTGGCTGTTAAAATGTTGCCAGGGTTTGTGTGGTTACTAAAATTCATGTTTATGCATTTGGCAGTCCCTTTTAATCAGAGCATTTTTGAATTCACGGAACACATTTTGTCCATTTATGAATGTTAGAATGTTGCCAGGGTGTTCTAGGTAGTTTGCACGGATGTAGCTATTTGGTCGCTAGGGTGTTCTGGGTGGTTCTTAGAATGTTGCTATGTGATTGCCATCTGGGGCTGGTTGCATAAACTTAACATAGTGGCTTTATGCAACTGACCCCTGGTGTATAGATACAGACCCTCGGGGTAAGTCTATGGCATCTTTTCGCCCATTTTAGCATCTATCAAGTGGAAAGTCTAAGTCTGATTGCCTAGAAAAGTGACCATTAGTAGGTGTTTGGTCAGTTACCAAGTGCAGCATCTCACCGTGGAAAAGAGCCTGAGGGGGCATGACATCTGGGATGAGATCAGCCTCTGACAGCAGACTGGGCGTAGCAGAGTGTGAGGCAGGCGTTCCAGGGGCGGAGAAGTCGGGCGAAGGGGAGGGGGAGGGAGAGGTGAGCGGGGTTCTGTCAGAGGAGCTGAGAGAGGAAAAGTCAATGACTTCACCCTTCTCCAGATACGGCTCTGACCGCCGCACACGATTGCCCAGTTTGACAGGTGTGGACGAGGCACTGTGGTCTAGAAACCCGGCCGCCTCCTTCTGCGCACGCCGGATATCTTTAGCTTCCTGTGTTCGGGAACGTTTTTCTTTCAGCTGTATGGCATTCTCCACTGGGTTCCGATTTCCACGCTTCCTCAAACCCTCCACGGTGATTATGGGGTCCAGGGATGGCTTTGACACAGCTGGATAAACAACATGTAGATCCAAAAATGTTATATTTACATTTTAAATTAAGGAAAAATACCGCAGTACAAAAATTATATTTAATCCCTGATACCAATAGGCCATTTTTAACTTAAATGTAAGAGGCTTCTGGTTTCATCTGCTAACAGTCATTTTAAGTATACAAAAATAATATTGCAAACTGTTATTCGATATCATATAATTTTTATGTATTATCATAATCATAAACACACTGATTTGTATCGCAAATGGTTTTACTGCACTTTGTTATTCTTCTAGTTATTTAACTATAACGGCCAATGAATCGAAAATCTCGCACATTCACAGAAAATGGCTTACTTTCACATTGGAAAATAAGGTGAATACTACTATATTTCTATTTCATCTAAATAAATGTAAAATAATCACAGGATTTAAACACTACAGTTTTTTATTTTAAGATCTGCTACAAATTACATTAATAAAGTAATAATGAATTCATAAAAAAAGTTTTTAATATTAACTTCACGTACGATACCAATATGGTACTAATATATTTTTCAGCTTTACATTTACAGTCAGCATGACATTTAAATTCTCCCTTTCTATGTTATTGTGAATGATTCATCCACGATTTTTGACATTTTTAACCTTGTAATTTTAAATCAAAAAGTCCGGCAAAATGACAGACCTCCAATAATATAGTCTGCTTAAACCCTGTCCCTTTCTTACAAATAACTGTTTGTCACAATGTGGAAAAAATGATAAGTCGGTACTTCTGTTACGTTGCGACTTCAACATAATTTTTTTTTTATATAACCTATATCAGTTGACCACTATTCAAAACATGCCAAACCTAGGGGGCGTTCATTCTAATGTAAAATACTACTACCTTTGGCTTTAAGTGAAGCTGCAGAGCTTTTCTCCCCCTCGGGCCGTAGAGTAGGTGGCCGATTCTGGACTAGCTTCCACCAGCCAGGTTCTCCGAACTCCTGTGCTCCTGAACGGAAAAACGTTGGGCTGCCGACAGACAAACATCCTGCCACGGTGCTCCACCATGTGGACGTCTTCTTCCTGAGAGAGTATAATCATAAGACATACTTATTAACATACTTATTGGCAGCAGCTATTTGCACTAAGTTTAAATAGCGATAGAAGCTTTTTACACCAAGTGCAAATAGCAATAGATTCTATTTACACTAAGTGTAAATAGCAATTAGATGCTATTTAAACTAAGTGAAAATAGCATATTTTCTTAGCGATGGATGCCATTTACAAATAGCAATGGATTCTGTTTACACTGTTAAAATAGCAGTATTTTTTAGCGATATGCTACACTACTTAATGCAAAGTGGCAATTATCTACACCTCAGTATTGTAGTACATTATAAAACAGTATGCAATAATAACGTATTGAGTGTAAATTATAATTTTAATTCAAATTATTAAATGGATGCCACCTTATTTGGACGATAAAGCCCTCCCTACACCTACCCTAACCCTACCAAACACTTTATTTTCAACTTTTTGATTTATTTCCTTTATTTTTATTGAAAATAAATGCCTTTCCGATGTGATATGAGATTTGAAAGGGAGGGGAAAAAAGTTTGGCAAAAGGCGAGTTCGAACCTGGGTCGATTGCATCAAAGTGATAGTGAACGCAAAATGAATGCACTTTACATCTACGCCACTGGAGCTGATGATTGACAGCTGGCTTTTGTAGTGTTGACTAGTCCAATCACACGTTGGTGGGCGGAGTTAGTGTAAATAGCCTCTGCCAACAAGGCGGACTGTTTGCACTTAGTGTAAATAGACACTCTGATACTTATTTTTCTTTTATAATCACTTTAGTGATTCTAAAGCAAAATATAAGGTTTGTGATACACTTTTGATACTCAGTCTCACCTAGAACCAAGCAGGAAGGTCCAGTGCCGACTAATAAATGCACATATATCTTCCTTCCATCTGAAGTAACCTTGTCGTCCGGTGCCCTCTAAAGACAGGTTATACATGGCCAACATCACCACCTATAAGCATAAAATCAAACAATTTAGAGACTCTTTCTTTTTTGCCAAAATACAGAATCACGCGTCATGACTCGTTATTTGGATATTATGAGATTTTTCCATTTTGTAATGCTGTTTGTAAAGCAGATTAACTTTAAGGACCGATGCTGACATTTTCTTTTAGGCAGCTTTGTCTAGCTAACTAAATATAGTTTCATTTCTTTTAATTGTTCCAGATTAAATACCTGCTGCCAGGTCAGCCTCATCCTCTCAAAACTCTCCTTCCTGTCTTCGGCGCAGTCAGAGCAGGTGAACTTGAAAAAGTTGTCTCCTTTCAAATAGCTTGGCTGCTCTCCACGTAGCTGGGCTGAACCATACAAGGAGAAAGAAAAGAAAGCCAGCTCTGAGACTAAGCACGTTTTCAGACCAGTCTTTATTGAGTGAACAAATTCATCACAAGTTAGACATCACATCTTAATCTGGTCACATGAGGGCGTATCAGACGTGCCATCCCCTGTCATTGGTCTTCTCACCAGCTGGGATCCACTTGTGGCACTTGTCACAGTAGAACGACATATCCTCATTCCAGCTTCCTTCTCCATCTTCCCCGACGTCGCTGTTCAGAGAGTCTCCACTCTGGTCGTGAGACAGATCCACAGACGCCTGGTCCTCTGATTCCACAATGAGGAGAGTTTCTCCCTCCACCTCGCCCTCCTCCAGACCCTCAGAGGCTGACGTGCACATGGTCTCCTCATCCTGTGCCGCAAGTCCTCTCTGGTCCCCACTGTCCATTTTTCAACCTAAGAGATAAGAGGAAGCGATTAGATCCAGGGACAACAAGGACTGGGGCCAGTGTGAATGACTCTCAGGATGCTCTTGCCAATTTAAACCATTCAACCGCAGTAAGATGCGAAAGAGAACTGAATTCAGTATTTTTGATGTGCTGTGCTACAGTAGAATGCTTCTCTACAGTAAGTAAAAAAAGTAAGTCTGGATTCATCGTATTTTAAAAACAGTAAGCAAAAAATACTCAACAACCAAATACTTCTGTCGAGATTTTGAAGTGTGTATTCGATGGACACTTTAATATCCCATGAGGCCACTGGAGAGGATTCGTGAAGGCAGTGAATCAATGCAACTGAGGCTGGTAGGTCACGTGACTTTGACAACATGGCGGATGTAGTACACCTGAATTTCTTTCATACTTCCCATATTCAATTCATACTATATGTGACCCTGGACCACAAAACCAGTCAATAAGGGTCAGTTTTTTGAAATTCAGATTTATACATCATCTGAAAGCTGAATAAATAAGCTAATATTTGGCCGACATACAACTATTTGAAAATCTGGAATCAGAGGGTGCAATAAAAAAAAAAAAAATCTAAATACTGAGAAAATCACCTTTAAAGTCCAAATTAAGTCCTTGGCAACACGCATTACTAAAAAAAAATTTAAAGGGGTGGTTCAGTGTTTTTTTCCCTAGGCTTGATTGTGTTTATGGGGTGCAGTCTAACATGTGTTCATGCTTCGGTTTTTAAAAAAACGCATTATTTTTCACATAATTTACCTTTATTCTTCACCGCTCTGTCCCTACTCTGATAAATGTGCTGATCATTTCCTGTTTTCATGAAGCCCCTCCCTCAGAAATACGTGATGGACTCTGGGTTGGTTAGCTGGTCCAGTGTGTTGTGATTGGTTCAACCGTCTCTAGTGCGCGTCTAACCGTCCCGCCCCTCACCTCAGCGGCATGTGCTCCGGTTGTATTGTAAACAATGGCTTTGTCTATATTGCTTATCAATTTGAGCCCAATTGAGACGCAGAGGATATTATTGAAGAGGATCGTGCAGAACCTGTGCAAGCACGGCTTTTAATGGTATGTTTGTTTGTTGTTGTCTCATACTTTTAGATACGCTGTTATTTGTAAATGCTACTGGCTTCGGTTTTTAAAAAAACGCATTATTTTTCACATAATTTACCTTTATTCTTCACCGCTCTGTCCCTACTCTGATAAATGTGCTGATCATTTCCTGTTTTCATGAAGCCCCTCCCTCAGAAATACGTGATGGACTCTGGGTTGGTTAGCTGGTCCAGTGTGTTGTGATTGGTTCAACCGTCTCTAGTGCGCGTCTAACCGTCCCGCCCCTCACCTCAGCGGCATGTGCTCCGGTTGTATTGTAAACAATGGCTTTGTCTATATTGCTTATCAATTTGAGCCCAATTGAGACGCAGAGGATATTATTGAAGAGTTTTTTGAAATTCAGATTTATACATCATCTGAAAGCTGAATAAATAAGCTAATATTTGATCTGAGCTGAGCTGATGATCTGAATGAGAGAGAGAGATGCAGAGCGTGTGCAGAGCAGGGGACGTGAGGAACATTATTAAGAACCGCTGCTTTAGAACATTGATTTTAAAACTTGAGAATCCATTAGAATCACTAGAAGACAGAATCGTGATTCATATATGAATAGATTTTTACGTGCACCTCCAATTTTCTCTTCCTCTTATCTAAAGCAGCACAGCATGGCCTCGCCCCCTTCGTTGCATGTTCCCGGGGGCGGGGTTTATCAGGGTTTGTGATGTCACGAACCCGGGAAGTAACTCGTTGTAGTCCCTACCAGCCGTTTTTGTAGGCATTAAACTGCCAGAATTTTAAGACGATATCTCCGTTTGCATTGAACTTCCAACTTCGTAACTTTGCAGATATTGTTTATGCTCAAACAGCAACATTACACACTAACTAACGTTAAAAAAGTGAAATCGCAATCAACCACCCCTTTAAGTTTTGATATATTTACAGTAGGAAATTTACAAAATATCTTCATGGAACGTGATCTTTACTTAATATCCTAATGATTTTTTGGCATCGATAAATCGATAATTTTGACCCATACAATGCATTGTTGGCTATTTCTACAAATATATCCATGCTACTTATGACTGGTTTTGTGGTCAAGGGTCACATATAGAACATACTTTTTTAACGCTTGTGAAGTAAGGTCAAATTCAAATTTCTGACACACCAATGTTTGTTTTTTGTTTGTTTGTGTGTACAAATAAAAAGCCACAAAAAGGGAGTTCAGAACTCACTGAACTGAGTTCTCTTTTGCATCTTATCACGGTTTCATTTGTGCTATTTGCTATTCATTTGTTTGTTTGTTCTTATTTTATGACTGAGTTTTTACTTGTATTTAAAAATGTTTTAACATTCTATTGCGCTAGCAGGAATAGAGAATATTGAAATAGACAACTGTGAAGTTTTACAGGTATCTAAAATTTTGGTGATCTTATTAATTAGAATACAAGATTACATGATGGGTTACAAACAATGAAAACAATAACAGTTATTTATTATATTTTGACAGGGCCAGTGAAAATTTTAGCAGGGCACGTAAAATTCTGGGCCAACTGAAATAAACTTTTTCTTTATATAATACGATGCATTCATATTTAGCCATGGTGAATGATACTGAAATGGCAATTATCAAAAGTACGTTTTGTAACGTTTTGCTTATAACCACGGTATTTCAGTGCCAATTATTACCACCCTTACGAAAATTAACCATGGTTTTATTGTAGTAAAAGTGTAGTAACCAAGTTTTTTTTTTGGCGTATCGATTACCATTTGTATAACCAGTTTTACTAGAAATACCATGGTTAAACTTCGGCTAGTGTAGTGTGTTTTTTTGGTTTTATTTGTGGTGAAACCATGGTTAATTTTCGTAAAAGCAAAATAGCTACCAGAGTTGTGAGAGAAACCCGAGTAAACGTTATGCAGCTGTAAATTAGCTGTAAATAATAATCATTTGTTTTACCAGTCTAACTAGTCGGTTTATGAACTGTGTGGTCGCGCCGCGTCTGCCTCTTGTCTGTCGCGCTCGTTCTCGAGCTGTCTCGTCAGCTGGATCTGCTCCTCGAGTGCGCGCAGGTTCTCGCGCTTCCGCTCCACGCGCTCCAGATCCCGCAGAACTCCGTCACGCAGCCTCTGCGAATGTGACAGATGTGTTAACATCTAAACACTCCACATTTTATACTATTTAGATTTGGCATTTGAAGTAATAACCAAAGGTATAGCTTCTCTGTTGGGGAAAGTTACTTTTAAAAGTAATGCATTACAATAGTGCGTTACTCCCTAAAAAAGTAACTAATTACGTTACTTAATTACTTTTATGGAAAGTAATGCGTTATGTTACTTTTGAGTTACTTTTTAAATCTGGGCAGGGCTTACTTGTTTGCTTTTATTGTAAAAAAGTTATTCTTTTACAAATGTAAAAGCCCTTTCACAACAAAAGTGAAATGAATACGCCTCAGGCTGAAGGAAATGTCAATTTACGTCTGTACAGTAGAGGGCGCTGCTCAAACAAATTGCATAAATAATATGACGCAGGAGAAGAAAGTTCAACACTATTCAGCAATAACAAAAATGAAACACAAATGTGTCATTTTTGCTTAGTATGGTTGAATTGGATAATTGAAGGTCAGTAGCAAAAACATTAATTAATAAAATGGGATTAAATACATAAATTATATTTGTCTGAACATATTTAATTATTGCAGGTTTGTATAATACTCTGAGTTTGCATTTGACTGTTTTTATTCATTTTGAGGAATACTCAATCTAGAACTACAGTAACATCATGTTCACACAATTAGGCCTGTCGCAATAATCAATATATCGACTTATCGCGCAATATATGTCCATGACCTCAATAATTTTTGGTGACGCAATATATCGCACATTATATTTACTTAAAAATTAACGTGACCACGTTTTGTACATTCCACTTGCGCCCGTGTCTTTTGCAGCTTCTCGTACTTAACGTGGTGTAGTCATGAGTTGCTAGTTCAAATTTAAAAAGTGCTTCTACAAACAAAGTTTAATCTGCAGATATGGCCTTGTTTAGGGATCTGACTGCCAAGTAGTGATTGTGTTTTTCAGCAATAGTGTGCACCCTTAAATTACAGAGGAAAGAAGGTCAGGGAAAAATCTGTAGATGGAAAAATCTCCATAAAAAGTTATTTGTGCATTTTTCTTTTTGCTACTTTGCACTTTTTGTTTAAAAAATTGTATTTACTATTTATTCAGGTTTTTTAAGGTGTCTAGTATTTTGATGCCTAATTTCCATGATCTTAATATTCTTAAAAATTAAAAGTTTGTTGTCATTTGGAAGCGAGTATGCCTTCTTGCATTATTATGCCATTACATTAAAAAATGGCAATAATATCCCTTATCGCAATTATTTCTGGGGCAATATATCGCACAACAAAAAGTTGTTATCGTGACAGGCCTACACACAACATCTCAGCACTTACTCCTGATTTCTCTCAACATGGCAACACCAGAGCTGTCAGTCAAGACATGGGAAACAAAGTAACTCAGATATTTCCTTCTCAATTAAAACGTAGTTCGTTGCTTTACTAGTTACTTTTAAAAAGTAATCTAATTATGTAACTCGCGTTACTAATTATGTAACCCCCAACACTGCACATTAACATGGTAAGTTTCCATACCAAAAAGAAAATCATTATAAAACAGTAGCTTGAACACTCTTATAAACAGCAACTGCCAGAGTTAAAATAATCGTTTAGTTAAAATAAACGTATTTCCCCGAACGAAAGCATTTCAGCCAAAATAACACAGTAGCAATATATTAAAATAACGTTAGTATGTTTTTGTAGGGATGAGACTTAATGCATTAGATAAAAACATTCAACCACATTCTTTACTGGTTTTGATAGCATGCATACTGCACACTACAGCTAAACAGTAATTAATACATGAATAATAGTGCCTCGTAAAGGCATGGTGCTAGTAGGGCAAGAGTGTTTTTACCTGCTGGTCCCAGTTCTGCTTGATATGAACGCCTGCAACGGTGCTGATACTGAGCACTATCGATAATCCCAGGACAACCTTAGAGGCCTTAGACATAGTTATTGAGCATTACTGTGAAATTTTAGTGCAGCAGGATGATAGATGGCTAGGGCACTTTGAAAACAGAATGGAGTAGATTGATTCTTTTGTGGTGATTTCAGTAGGATGTCGGGCGTTTTACTGCCGCCTACCGGTCAGGAGCGGCGGCGTAGAGCGCAGATTACTGCGCATGCGCAGTGCTCACATAAAATCAGCTGCGATTTTTTTTTTACATTTCGTGTTTTATTACTTGATCGGACTGCCACACATGTTAAGCTATTTTGCACAGACATTAATTGAAAAATGTATCACTTTGATTTTCAATGCATAGTATATTCCAATCCAAACATGATCAAATATTATTATGCAACATGTTTTCGGATATAAAAATGGTAATCTTGCGTGTGTGTGTGTGTGTGTGTGTGTGTGTGTGTGTGTGAGAAAAACACCCTTAACTCTTTACGTTCTAATCAAATAATGACCAAAATGGTCAAAATGTTTTTTTTTACAATAGCTGATGCAAAAATTTTCATCTCGTAGCTTCGTATAATTGCAGATGAACCACTGATGTCACATGGATTATTTTACAGATCTCCTTGCTACGTCTCTGGACTTGGGAACATTTCAGTTGCGTTGCTGTCTATGCAGGGTCAGGCAGCTCTCAGATTCCATCAAAAATATCTTCATTTGTGTTCCGAAGATGAACGAAGGGGGTTTGAAATGACATACGGGTGAGTAATTAATGACAGAATTTTCATTTTTGGGTGAACTAACCCTTTAAATGGGGGTAAAATCTCAATCCATACCATATCTGACTATCATTTAGGCAAATATACATGTCAAGGACATGAATACTAAAGTGTTTTAAAATGAGAGGGGGGAAAACTGTAGGCAAACTTTGCCAGAAAAGTTCTCCCATCCCATCCCACAAAAAGTGACAACTAGCCCAGTCTTCTTGAAATATCAAACTGCCTTAGCATTACTGATGTGTTTCCGTATGATACCATGCTTTTTAGTGGTAATTTTAGAAAATTTGTGTCTTTAATGTTTAAATAATGCTTTTAAAGTATTACATCTGATATTTTATGTTTATATTTCAAACACTTTCATCATTCTACATACCACTGAATATTCACAGCCCTCAGCTTCCCACCGCATGCTTTTGGATACTACGCGTGACGCGGTTGGTTTAAAGAGCGTTGATTGACAGGCGTTTATCCAATCAGATGTTAGCATGATGTCGCGTCTCGGTTTCACAGGCGGGCGCTGTGCCAATTCGCAAAAACTGCCACGACTCCAAAAGTCAGCGGCTATTCTTTATCACTGTGAGTTTGACCACAGGTAAGCACACGCTTTTATCACTCTTGTGTGTTATTTCACCACCAAAGCAGTTGTTATGTTCTCTGGCTAAAGTTTGTCAGTCTGACTGATGGTGTTGTTGAAATGATCCTTGTTCAGGTTAGTTGTGTTTGAAAATAATTTACATTCTCAAGTAGTTTGAACTTGTGGTGATCTGATTCAAAGCGTTTTTCTTCTGCGCTAGAGTATGCTTTCATTTACTTTATAGATTCAGACTTTCTTTTTATATGTTATCATTTAGGCAAATATACATGTCAAGGACATGAATACTAAAGTGTTTTAAAATGAGAGGGGGGAAAACGGTAGGCAAACTTTGCCAGAAAAGTTCTCCCATCCCATCCCACAAAAAGTGTGACAACTAGCCCAGTCTTCTTGAAATATCAAACTGCCTTAGCATTACTGATGTGTTTCCGTATGATACCATGCTTTTTAGTGGTAATTTTAGAAAATTTGTGTCTTTAATGTTTAAATAATGCTTTTAAAGTATTACATCCGATATTTTATGTTTATATTTCAAATACTTTCATCATTCTACATCCCACTGAATACTCACAGCCCTCAGCTTCCCACCGCATGCTTTTGGATACTACGCGTGACGCGGTTGGTTTAAAGAGCGTTGATTGACAGGCGTTTATCCAATCAGATGTTAGCATGATGTCGCGTCTCGGTTTCACAGGCGGGCGCTGTGCCAATTCGCAAAAACTGCCACGACTCCAAAAGTCAGCGGCTATTCTTTATCACTGTGAGTTTGACCACAGGTAAGCACACGCTTTTATCACTCTTGTGTGTTATTTCACCACCAAAGCAGTTGTTATGTTCTCTGGCTAAAGTTTGTCAGTCTGACTGATGGTGTTGTTGAAATGATCCTTGTTCAGGTTAGTTGTGTTTGAAAATAATTTACATTCTCAAGTAGTTTGAACTTGTGGTGATCTGATTCAAAGCGTTTTTCTTCTGCGCTAGAGTATGCTTTCATTTACTTTATAGATTCAGACTTTCTTTTTATATGTCTTTCTTTGCTTACAGGCTTTGTACTCTTTTGAGTAACGGGATTGTTTGCTTTGTGTCTTTTGCATTTGATTTAAAATATTAAAATGCTTTACATCCTTATAAGTATGTTTAGACTTTAACCCTTGAACACTTAATAATCCAAAATGCATGTTTACTTAAACATTTTACAAAGTTTCCTATTGCCTTTCATTCTATTCTTCATGAAAATTTATTTTAATATTATCCTTTGATTGGTGAGGCTTAAGTGGCAGAGAGGGTTAAAGAAGAAGAAGAAAAAAAAGATTGTATCAAACCAAAGAAATAGTTAAGTTAAAATTGGGGGATATTAGCCCTACTTTGTTTAATACGTTTTAAAGACAGAGCAGAAGAGCTGGAATTCCTTTGGCAGTTATTATGTAACGTCAGCAATGTTCCTGAAAGGGTTAATGTCGGGCATAGGAAAGCAGCCCACTTTCATTCAGATGTGTGGAGTATGTGTCCTGCATATAGGAACTCTGCATTTCCTGTCTGCCAAGTCACATGTGGATCCAAAATTGTGATCATTTCAAGGAAAATATTTGCAGGAAAAAATGGTTTTGTAATTGGGGGGGGAAAAAAAAGAAAATGTATTCGGTTACTAACGTAACCTCGATTACCTGAGATACGGGAATGAGTACTGCGTCGCTAAACGCTACGGGAAACTCCTTTTCTCCGATTTACTGAAGCCTTTTTTTCAATCACAGCAGTGCATCTATCCTTATAAGTATGTTTAGACTTTAACCCTTGAACACTTAATAATCTAAAATGCATGTTTACTTAAACATTTTACAAAGTTTCCTATTGCCTTTCATTCTATTCTTCATGAAAATTTATTTTAATATTATCCTTTGATTGGTGAGGCTTAAGTGGCAGAGAGGGTTAAAGAAGAAGAAGAAAAAAAGATTGTATCAAACCAAAGAAATAGTTAAGTTAAAATTGGGGGATATTAGCCCTACTTTGTTTAATACGTTTTAAAGACAGAGCAGAAGAGCTGGAATTCCTTTGGCAGTTATTATGTAACGTCAGCAATGTTCCTGAAAGGGTTAATGTCGGGCATAGGAAAGCAGCCCACTTTCATTCAGATGTGTGGAGTATGTGTCCTGCATATAGGAACTCTGCATTTCCTGTCTGCCAAGTCACATGTGGATCCAAAATTGTGATCATTTCAAGGAAAATATTTGCAGGAAAAAATGGTTTTGTAATTGGGGGGGGAAAAAAAAGAAAATGTATTCGGTTACTAACGTAACCTCGATTACCTGAGATACGGGAATGAGTACTGCGTCGCTAAACGCTACGGGAAACTCCTTTTCTCCGATTTACTGAAGCCTTTTTTTCAATCACAGCAGTGCATCTGCACTGCCATTGTTTCAGATATGAACCAATGATGGCGCAGCAGAGCTGCGCGAGCCTATGGCGAAGCAGCGCGCCCGAGCCCGCCAAAATGGGCGAGGCATCTGGCTATATAAGCAGGTGCTCAGCATTGGATCACTGATTCATATCGACTGAAGCGATGACAGAGTCGTGCAGCATCATAGCACGGCTAGCTACGCAGTACTCTATGAACCAATGATGGCGCAGCAGAGCTGCGCGAGCCTATGGCGAAGCAGCGCGCCCGAGCCCGCCAAAATGGGCGAGGCATCTGGCTATATAAGCAGGTGCTCAGCATTGGATCACTGATTCATATCGACTGAAGCGATGACAGAGTCGTGCAGCATCATAGCACGGCTAGCTACGCAGTACTCGTTCCCGTATCTCAGGGAACCGAGGTTAAGTTATGGCGCTTTTCCACTGCATGGTACGGCTCGGTACAGTTCACTTTTGGGGGTTTTCCACTGGGTACAGTACCTGGTACTTTTTTTAGTACCACCTCGGTTGGGGTTCCAAGTGAACCGTACCATTACCAAAACGTGACGTGTAAACTCTGCTGATCACGGATTGGCCGGAGAGAATCGTCACTACCTGCGTCACTGAACTTGTGCCACAAACACAAAAGAACCGCTAGATTTAAATCAGCACAGCCAGCGAAGCATCGAACGCAATTGTTTTGAACGAGCGCACCTTTTTTTAACAACCAAAACGTTTTGTTGTCTGTTGCGGAAGAACAGACGTTCCTCTCGTTGATAGCAGTGGAGCGGATCCAGCGAGAGCTTTATGGGGCGACGCGGAATGAAAACGTTTTTTTTAGGAGTTGTGGTAGTAGAGGCGGCGCAACTATAACGACATGTGAATAATCCCTCCCACTCTAAAGTGGTACTAAACTGCAGTGGAAACGCAAACCGAGCCGAACCGTGCCATGCCGTACTGAGCCGTGCCGAGCCGAGTCGTACCACGCAGTGGAAAAGTGGCATTAGTAACCGAGTATGTTCCCTTTCGATACTTTCACTTCGTACTGCGTTGCTAGACGCTACGGGAACCTATTCAATCACACCATGCTATGGTAGATGAACGACTTATAAGTAATTGTCCAGGGCGTCCAGAAGGGTGCCCTGTAGATCAACTACAATGAAGCAGGCCAAAGCCAGAGACCCAGATTCTTTTCGGGGTCAAGGGGAGGAAAAGAAATGGGTTAACCCTTTAGGCGCCAGGGTTTTTTTGGAAAAATGCTGGATTTTGACATCAAGATTTCAAAAGCTTGTAGCTTGAAAGGGCTTAAAGATAGAGATCTAATGTAAATTAGAAAAATGTTGGGCATGACCGAAAGTTTATGTGGGGTGTAAATATTCTCATCTAAGTTGCATAGTATGACGTCATCAGGGGGCGGCCCTCCTGAATGTCATAATATTCAGGAAATAATAGATATTGAATTGATGTTTGAACCTATTTGTTTTTTTTGGCT
>NW_015506628.1:155929-156861 GCF_001515645.1 Sinocyclocheilus grahami
GGGGGTTTTCCACTGGGTACAGTACCTGGTACTTTTTTTAGTACCACCTCGGTTGGGGTTCCAAGTGAACCGTACCATTACCAAAACGTGACGTATAAACTCTGCTGATCACGGATTGGCCGGAGAGAATCGTCACTACCTGCGTCACTGAACTTGTGCCACAAACACAAAAGAACCGCTAGATTTAAATCAGCACAGCCAGCGAAGCATCGAACGCAATTGTTTTGAACGAGCGCACCTTTTTTTAACAACCAAAACGTTTTGTTGTCTGTTGCGGAAGAACAGACGTTCCTCTCGTTGATAGCAGTGGAGCGGATCCAGCGAGAGCTTTATGGGGCGACGCGGAATGAAAACGTTTTTTTTAGGAGTTGTGGTAGTAGAGGCGGCGCAACTATAACGACATGTGAATAATCCCTCCCACTCTAAAGTGGTACTAAACTGCAGTGGAAACGCAAACCGAGCCGAACCGTGCCATGCCGTACTGAGCCGTGCCGAGCCGAGTCGTACCACGCAGTGGAAAAGTGGCATTAGTAACCGAGTATGTTCCCTTTCGATACTTTCACTTCGTACTGCGTTGCTAGACGCTACGGGAACCTATTCAATCACACCATGCTATGGTAGATGAACGACTTATAAGTAATTGTCCAGGGCGTCCAGAAGGGTGCCCTGTAGATCAACTACAATGAAGCAGGCCAAAGCCAGAGACCCAGATTCTTTTCGGGGTCAAGGGGAGGAAAAGAAATGGGTTAACCCTTTAGGCGCCAGGGTTTTTTTGGAAAAATGCTGGATTTTGACATCAAGATTTCAAAAGCTTGTAGCTTGAAAGGGCTTAAAGATAGAGATCTAATGTAAATTAGAAAAATGTTGGGCATGACCGAAAGTTTATGTGGGGTGTAAATATTCTCATCTAATTTGCATAGTATGACGTCATC
>NW_015506628.1:156876-179199 GCF_001515645.1 Sinocyclocheilus grahami
TAGCTCACTTGCTCTGCTATTTCCTCGAACACTTTGAATAGGAACGTGATGTAATTTTGGTCTAGAATCGAAGTACTACATGTCTGCCATCTAGTGGTAGGGAATACAAATGAGATATTACACCATATTAGGAACTACAGTCTATTTGATTAAGTATGACATCTTGTCACAATTTTGCGACTTTGGCGCTAAGAGGGTTAACTCATAAAGGTCGAGCCCGGCCTTACATAATCGTTCTTAGAGCTTCGCACAGCCTCGGAACTAGATAGGGCCGAGAGCGTGCCGGAAGCTAAGCCCAGACATGGGAACTTCAGCGGGTTCGAAACATAGTCAAACCCAGCAAGGATTAAATCCAGCCTTAGGGTGGGGATATGGTTCCTGGAGCGTTTTGAGCTCAGAGAGACCGTTAAGCCAGAGAGCGTGATTACCTGTGCTCTAAATGGAGTAGAGAGCACCTTAGGTATATAACCATGCCTAGGCTTCAGGACAACCTTGGAGTCGTTAGGCCCGAATTCAAGGCAGGAAGGGCTCACAGAGAGCGCCTGTAAATCTCCAACTCGCTTAACCGATGCCAAAGCCAATAGCAGTCTTTAGCGACAGGGGTCGAATATCAGCGGATTGCAGCGGTTCAAAGGGGGGACCGTAGAAGGGCGAGGGGGGTTCAACCTCCTAGACCCTTTCAAAAATCGAACAACAAGGTTGTTCCTGCCGACCGATATCCCGTCTATAGGAGCATGAAAAGCTGCTATAGCCACCACATAGACCTTAAGTGTGGAGGGGGTGCGACCCTTATCCAACAGCTCTTGAAGATATGTCACATGTGGATGGATCTTCACCGCGGTTTGTACACCAAGCGGTGAAGACCGACCATTTGCAGGCATAGAGGCGCCTTGTGGACGGGGCTCTAGCCTGAGAAATGGTATTTATTCTTTGCCATCCTGAAGAGGCGTGGGGAGGAAAGGCCACCCTGGTGATTTATGTAGGATACTACTGTCATGTTGTCCGATCGGACTTGTAGCGTCTGGACCAATCAAACACACAATATATATTTTGTTAGCTAGATTTAACAAATACTCTGTAACACCCCTCAGTTAACAAAACATATGAGGACCTATGGACCCTTCCCCCTGAAAGGTGTAACACCCCCGGACCCTGGTAACCATGGCAACCCTGACACCAGATACGTTACGACCTCATGGAATGTGACCAGGGAAAATGTCCCATAAGCAAGAGGCAAATGCACAGTAGAAATTGACTTTTCTACTAATTAATTCATAGGAAAACCTTTCTTTGAATGAACAGTGTATCCTTCAGGTCATGTTGTATGTTGTCTTTGATACAAGACAGTTGACCCTGAGAGGTCAGCTAAATACCTACAGCGGATCTAAAATATTAATAACTAATTATAACTAGTTATGATTAATTATTCATATTTCGCATGAGCTGATTCGTTACAGACTAATACATGGCATCCTTCTAGATGTGGTAGGAAGGACTGTAAGGCCTGCCATACTGCCAGCATTTACAGGCAGTTGATGTGCAGCTTTGTCTCTTCGTTCGACCACGCACCAAAGGCTGGTCTGCCGTCGCACAGGGCTCCCAAGCCTGCGGTTGATGCATCTGTGAAGATGACCTTCCTTTTGTGCATCATCCCCAGGGGTACGACCTGTTTGAACCACGAAGGGTCCTTCCAAGGGGCTAGGGCTGCGATGCAGGCTTGATCCACGTTGAAAACGAAGGTCCACCTTGTCCATGACGCCAAGCTCGGGATGGAACCATGGGTTTCAGCCAGTGTTGAAGAGGCCGCATGCGAAGGAGGCGAGACTCATGCTCTCGCAGTGGGAGCATGACGTCTCAGTGAGTGCGGCTTCTGCGTGGGATTTCCCCAGACGTTGCACGCATTCACTGTGCCCGTCATCAGCGTGCAGTGGTGTCCTGCACGAGCCACAGCCATGGCGCGACACTTGCACAAACGTTGCAAGAAATTTGCTCGGAAATTTGCTCTTTTTTGTTACCACATGCAGGAAAGCGTCAACACAGGTGCTCTGCAGACGGCTCGTGAGCGAAGCGCTGACTGGGGCTGCCTTGAGAGCGACGCGAGAACAGAGCTGCTTAAAGCGGCGATCTGATCCGGTGCTGCAAAGCGGCGCACTGATCAGTGCTGCTTGAGAGCGGCGAGCTGTGGGCGGCGAGCTGCAAGCGGTGAGCAGAGGCGGCAAGCTGATCTTGCTACTGTAGAACGGTGGCTGGATCAGCTTGCAGGCGAAGGCTTCAAATCTCGTAGAATCAGCGAAGAGCAGTAGATGTCGTCGCTGAAGGAGAAAGAATCAGTGATCCTATGCCGAGCACCTGCTTATATAGCCAGATACCCCGCCCATTTTGGCAGGCTCGGGCGCGCTGCTTCGCCATAGGCTCGTGCAGCTCTGCTGCGCCATCATTGGTTCATTTCTGAAACAATGGCAGTGCAGATGCAAGGAGTTTCCCGTAGCGTCTAGCGACGCAGTATGAACTGAAAGTATCGAAAGGGAACAGTTGTTTGTGTTAATAAAGTTTTTCTATATTTTTTATCACAGCTAGATCTGAGATGTTCACTTTCACTAACAAACCAGTAGCATTACCTTTTTTTTGGACATGCACCATGTTAATACTATGGTGTTCTTTGAAGTACCTTATAAATATGGTAATTGTTCAACACCATCTGATATCATCACTGTGCTATAGTACCACCACAGGGCCTTTTGTAGGCATTCCTTAAGGCTATCAAAACTAAGGAGTTTATCAATTATAATGCCTTTGTTATGTTATATGCTGTAAAGAGTATTTCCTTTAAGCCCAGTCAGCTTTGCCCCTTTACCTGAGTGCCTGAGGCAGACATTTAGAGACCTCCTCTATAAAATTTCCAGGCAAGAGTTGCACTGGCTAGTGCAAACGTGAGGTTGGGGGAAGGTTATTGTGGTCTGCTGCACACAAGCCTGTCCCCTGGAAACTGAATGTATGCCTCTCCGTGTAAGAGAGAGAGTGTTGAGGAGTGTAGTCTCGGTTGCGTGTTGCATAACCTGAACTAGTGGGCAAAAGTTATGGAGTTGCTGGCTTAAGTGAAAAGAATTTTTCACAAAATTTGCAAGAGGGATGCACAATTAATCTAAATTAAATCGCAAAGGCGATAAATCACGATTAAGCAGAACCTGCAATTGTAATGCGTATCTTCCAGTGAAGCATGTTTCTGTGATCAGCAGTAAATCTCCATCCGAAGGCCAGAGGGTGCTCTCGCACTGAAACTCCAAAGCGGTTGCTGAATAAATGGAAGATTTAAAGGGTTAGTTCACCCAAAAAGGAAATTTCTGTCATTAATTACTCACCCTCGTGTTGTTCCAAACCCGTAAGACCTTCGTTCATCTTCGGAATACAATTTAAGAGATTTTTTTATTAAATCTGAGGGCTCTCTGACCCTCCCATAGACAGCAAGGTAACTACCAAGTTCAAGGTCCAGAAAAGTACCAAGATGATCAACAAAGTAGTCCGTGTGACATCAGTGGTTCAATTGTCGTGAACGCACGTCCACAAGTGACGCAGTAGAGATGAAAATGTAGAATAAAGTCGTTATTTTTGTTTTCTTTGCGCAAAAAAGTATTCTCGTAGCTTCGTAACTTTACAGTTGAACCACTGATGTCACACGGACTACTTTGTCGATCATCTTGGTACTTTTCTGGACCTTTCAGATGGAGCAGCGTTTACTACACAGAGCCGTAGTTCACTAACAAGCTACGCAAACAGCTTTCATAATCGCAGACGATTTCTTCAATTTCATAATCGCGTGATTAAATTGTCTGCGATTATGAACGCGATATTGCGTAGCTTGTCAGAGAACTACGGCTCTGTGTAGTAAATGCTGCTCTATCTGAAAGCATGTGATGGAGATTTACTACTAATCACAGAACCAGCTTTACTGACAAGATACGCATGACAATCACATTCGATTAATCGTGCAGCCCTAGCTTGTAGGATATTTTTGTCAGTAACTGAAAGCTTTTGTGTTTCCTTGATGCTGCATCCACGCATGTAGGTGGCAGTATCAAGTTCAAAAGGCCAATGTAACAACTTTAGTGTATCTTTCGTGTGAAAATATTCTAAATAATTCTTGAAGAATATTATGTATTTATGAAAGACATCTACAACTGGACATGAATGATTGGGGCATTTATCTGAGTGTAAATGGTAGAATGTAGAAATGCAGGATAAATTTTAGCATTGCTTTTTATGTCTTCCAAAAAACATGAAGTTCTTGTGTAAAATGGTTCTTGGCACTTGTATGAAATGCTAGGATGTTGTTGTTAACATTAAACAGTCCCTAACATTAAATAGTCCGTATTTGCATATTTGTAGGATCAGGATTAGGAAGGACGGGACTGAGTAAAGATGGATGTGTACGACCCTCAAACTCTGGGAATTGTGGTGTTCGGTGGCTTCATGGTGTTCTCTGCCATTGGCATTACGCTTGTGTCAACTTTTTCAATGAAGGAGACCTCTTATGAGGAAGCCCTGGCCAAACAGCGGCAAGACTCTGGCAAGATCCAACCCCAGCGCTCTGACAAGAAGAAAAAGGCATCTGAAAAGAAAAACAAGGCCAAGAAGAAGGAGGAGAAGCCAAATGGGAACCTTCCAGAACCTGAGCCTGAGCCTATCCTTGAACCTGTGGTTGAGAACAGTGAGCCCAAAACAGTACCCCAAGTTGAACCAGAACCCCAACCTGAACTTGTCTGTTCCCGAGCCTGAACCTGAAGTTAAACCCAAGCCAGTTGTACCTGAACCAGCTCCTAAGATTGTTGAGTGTCCTGACCCTCCCACTGTAAGTGATGTGGTGCCCCCACTTGCTCCTTCCCCCAAGGAGAAGAAAAAGAAGGTGGCCAAGGTGGAACTGGCCCCCGTCAAACCTGTGGAGGTCCCAGAAGTTGTAGTTAAGGTGGAGCCAGTGGTTGCAGAGGTGGCGGTGAAAGCATCAGTCGCCCCTGAGGTTGCTGTTCCCCCTAAAGCTGAAGAACCCAAAACTGAAGCTCCAACCAAGAAGAAGTCTAAGAAGAAGGCTGAGCCAGGTGAGTATCGTTTGGACATATCCATCTAGGACAGCTGTAATAGTAGATGCTCAAACTTGCACTCTTTGCAACACCCTCATCAGTCCATCCTAATTTTGAATTTCTTTTAAGTGGCTACTGTGGAAACGGTCAATGTCCCCCAGCCATCACCATATAAAAATCTGGTCTCCAGTCTGAATAGTGCATCGTTCAGCGAGTCAGAGACCCAGAAACTCTTTGAGATCATCAGCAAGAAGGCAGGAAAGGACTCCTGGCAACTGGTAAAAGAATCTACATCTGATCAACCCCTAATACTTGTCTCTTTTTGTTAGCACTCATATCTCTTTCATTATTATTTGCAGGCATCTCAGAAGGGTGACCCATTGGCGGCACTGAAGAAGCAGCTGGAGGAGAAGGAAAAGCAGCTGACCGCTGAGCAGGGCAACGTAGCTGCAGCCAAGACCCGTGTCAAAGAGCTTACCAAGGTGACACCTGCCAGCGTGCATAGCTAAATAAATGAGGTTCAAACTAGTTTCTACTCAAGATCAAGCTTCAGAGCAAGGTCTTGAGTGACTGTTGAAAAAATATATATTTTGTTGGTCCTAGTGTAATGTTCTATGATGACTGGCTATCCATCCAAGGTATTTCCCTGCCTAGGATGCTTGAGATGGTGAGACAGGCTCTAGCATCCCGTCAACCCTACAAAGGACAAGGCAAGCGTTCTGGAAGATGGATGGAGTAATGTTCCTGTCAAACTCTAGTCGTAACAGTATCCCTGTACCATAACCATTAACTACTTTGAAAACAGAGATATGATTGGTTGTGATTACCCTATGCTCAACTGTAAGGCCTTAATTCTGACACTATCCCCTCCCTATCTCGAAAATCTGATTGGTTGATAGGAATGTTGTCCTAGGACCAAAAATGACATTGATCAAGAACATGTCCTATTTGCTCATTTGACATTAACCTCGAGGGTCTGGGTGGTTAACTGGTTAACTCTCCAACTCTCATTGCTCTGGCTATTAGGAGCTGAGTTCCGCAAAGAGCAAGATGACATCCGTAGAGACCCGTATGAGCTCTGAGCTGAGCGCCCGTGGCCAGGAGATTGCAGCTCTTCAGGCGCGTATGCAGGCTTCCTACCAAGAGCATGTCAAGGAGACACAACAGCTCAACAGCAAGGTCAGAAGAGGTCACCAGCCTCTAACACTTTCCTTCTCACTATGATGGGTATGTTATTGAATGTTTTGGTTGTGTGTGTGGCCACAGATCCAAAGCCTGCAAGAGCAGTTAGAGAATGGACCAAATGCTCAACTGGCCCGTCTGCAACAGGAGAACTCTATTCTCCGAGATGCCCTCAACCAAGCCACTAGCCAAGCAGAAAGCAGGTATTGCACATGAAGTCCCATTATAACATTGCATTGAAACCAATGAAGTGTAAAACTTTGGAGTAACAATTTCTACTCCCCTATGGACATGAAGAAGGTATACTAACCATTTCAACTGGTGGATGCCAAACTGGGTGGGGAAAATCCAATAACCTGAACAGAAGGAGCCATATCTAGGGACCAGAGACCTGAGCATGGGTTTCTTTGAATTGGACCATCTATACACACCAAACTAACATTTAACCTGCCTCTAGGTATAAAATGTCTTATCTAACCATTTATTTTATGCAAATCGGTGGCTTTTTCACGCACACAGGCAAAATGCAGAGTTGGCAAAGTTCCGTCAGGACTGTGTGCGTCTCAACCGAGAGCTGAAAGAACGCACGGCCACTCAGCATGCTGAAGAAGAGCGCAGGAAGACTCTGGAAACCAAGATGGCGGCTGCTGAAGAACAGTTAGCACAAACAAAAGTAAGCCCTGACCCCTGACCTCTTTCCTGTTATCTCATCTCTTTGAGGTGGTTGTGGTCTTTGTACCATGATAATTCTGGGTAGGAATTTCACCATATATGCAACCTTTAAAAGCAATGCCTGTCTGTCTTTGTGATGCCTTGCAATTCTCTTAGGACATTTTGTCTGTTTGTGTTTATCTGTGTGTGGGTAGGTACTTTTTTTTTTAGGTTTTCTTTTTTTTTTTTTTTTTAGTTGGCTATGCATGAAATGTAAACCCCTGTGGTTAAAACTCCCATGTTGAATGTTTAGTAATGATACATTATTTGATATTAAACAGATAGTTTACTAAAAATGTAGATTCTGTTATCATTTACAGTTTGTTGGTCCAAATCAACATGACTTGCATTGTCATATACAATGAAAATAGATTATGAACAGTGAATGTCAGGTTCCACAAAGGACAAAAAAAGCACTATATTTCACTACATTCCAAATGAGGTTGTACAATAGCTTTAGATTTAACTTAAATTTTGGCCTTTTAAACAAAGTATTGTATGGCTGCTTTGAGGTGAACTATTCCTTTGACTACCATCTATGTCTGTGTTTAGGTGTCCCATGTGGAAGCAGAGCAGGCTCTGCAGAAGAAGTTGGATCGCATCAGTGAGGAACTCCGTGAGGCTCAGCACGGCAGCACCATTTTTCAGGCTCAAGTAGACGCAGCAAAAGAGCAAGCCAAGACTCTCACCGGTCAGTACACACAAACACACACATCTTCTTTCATTTGATATGAATATGAGTGTTCCCTTGGCTCAGTTCCCAGATGGAAACAGTGAGTTGTAGAAGACATTTAATGTAGCCATATTCTATTTGTAGCATTTTATGTTTTTGTAACTTTAAGGCGGAAATTACTTCTGTTTACAGAACTCCAGGAGCGAATGCGTGCCACAGAGACCGAGCTGAAAGACAGATGTGAAGAGCTGGAGATATTGAAAGAGGAAAAGCCCTCTGTGGAGACGGAAGCAACAGCACAGGCTGAGATCCAGGTACAAATAGGCTATTTGACACTCTCTGATACAGTTGCCTTTGCAATGCACCAACACCAGGTTAATATCAGATACTGTACTGCATGTAACTTTCGGAATAAATTTGTTTTTACCATTTTCATCTCTGTTTTGATTCTGTATAGAAGGAGGTTGAACAGTTGAGGAACAGGTAATGCGAACTCTGTTTGGATTCATATGATTGAATCATTAAGTTTAGTTTAATTTTTTATATTCAAAGTTTAATGGTAACAAGAGTATTTTGATGTATTTGTTTGCAGTCTGAAAGAGAGGGAGGGCCAGCTGACGTCACTGGAGGTGGAGTTTAATCAGCTGAGGGAGGAGCTTGTCACAGTAAAGAGAACTCTGGCTGAGGAAACTCAGAATAGGTATGGTCTTTGATGTTGAATTCTATTAATCTTCAAATTAAGATGGAATTAATCACATCTGTTGTTACTAGAACTTCAAGTATATGTGCATGTGCAGCTCTCTAGTCTCTGATCCAAACATGGACCTGTTTTTCAGGGTAAATGTGGCCGACACTACATGGAGGGAATACACCGCAGAGATCGACCAGCTTAAAACTAGGTATACAACACAGCTGATTCTTTTTTTAAGTATATTTTGTTGACAATTTGGATAGATTTTTTTCCCCTTTCTATCCCTCAGTCTAAAAGAAAAAGAGGATTTGGTGGCATCCCTACAGGCTCAGCTGGAAAAGATGGAAAGTGTGAGTGGAGCATTTGATAAATGAATAATATTTGCATGTGTGTAATACATGTTAATTGATTTATAATTGTATATCAACAGGCTGATAGAGCTGAAGCAGAGCCGCCATTTGAGAAGTAAGCAAGATATTTTTTTGTCAGTTCCTTAAGACGTTTGCCATTTTTTTTCCATTTATGCTTCTGATAATGACATTTGGTTTTGTGCTGTCAGTCTGGAGAAGGATGCGCGCATGATCTCACTGGAGGAGGAACTTCAACAGCTTAAAGAAAAGATGGAGAGAATGAAGGCCAAGAGCAATGTGAGTCCATCTCTATTCTACCCTTCCATCCATACTTAACCAACATGTCCATATCTGCCTGCCTACCCATTCACATCTAATTACCTTTCTTGTCATATCTACCCAACTCATTGGTCCATGCCTACCTCTGTCCATATCTAACCAGTCTGTCTGACCATATCTACCCTACCTGTGCATTCATATCTACCCATTAATTTGTCATATAACTATTTGCTATCCATTTCTACCTACCTACTTGTCAATTTATATGTACCTGTCCATACAATTACTTTGCTGTTTATATCTACCAAACCTGTCAGTCCTTATCTATCTAGCCTGTCTGACCATATCTACCTAATACATTTATATAAACCTACTCATCCATCCACACCTGCCTATGTGTCCATTCATATCTACCCAAACTGTTATATATATACAGTGGGTACGGAAAGTATTCAGACCCCCTTAAATTTTTCACTCTTTGTTATATTGCAGCCATTTGCTAAAATCATTTAAGTTAATTTTTTTCCTCATTAATGTACACACAGCACCCCATATTGACAGAAAAACACAGAATTGTTGACATTCTACTAGTCTATCCATTTATACCTATGCATCCATCTAAATGTAAAGGTAGATATAAATTACCTTATCTACCCAACTTGTCAGTCTATTAGTTTATATGTACCTACTTGTTCATCCATATCTACCTACCTATGTGTCCGCCCATATCTACCCAGCCTATCCATCCATCCATATCTACCAAACCCATTCATATATAACTTCTCATCCATCCATATATGCCTTCTTATGTGTCAGTCCATATCTACCCAAACAGTTTATATATACCTACTTCTCTATCCATTTATACCTATTCATCCATCTAAATGTACCTACTCCATCTATAATTACCTCTCCATTCATATCTAACTACCTTACTGTTCATATCTACCCAGCCTGTTTGACCATATCTACCCAACTAGTTTATATGTACCTACTTTTTCATCCATATCTACCTACCTATGTGTCCGCCCATATCTACCCAGCCTGTCCATCCATATCTAACAAACCCATTCATATTTACCTTCTCATCCATTCATATCTGCCTACCTATTTGTCCGCCCATATTTACCCAGCCTGTCCATCCATATCTGCTAAATCTTTTCTTTCTCATCCATCCATATCTACCCAACCTGTCCATTTCAACCCATCCTTGTCTCATCCATCTAAATCTATCTGTCAGCCATATCTAACCACCTGTCTGTCTACTCAACTCATCAATATCTACTCACTCATTTGTCCATATCTATCTATGCCCATCACATCTGCTCTACAGATCTGGCCATATCTAACCGAAATATCTGCCAGTTCATAACTGTCTATCTATCACTTAATCCATCCATCTCTAAATTACACCTCTATCCACATCTAATTGTGGTGTGTGTTCAGGAACTGCGTGAGAAGAACTATGCCGCCGTGGAGGCTCTGGCTGCTGCTGAGAGGCTGAGTGAAGAAAGACTGAGCCAAGCCAAGGTCGCACAGGTAACCCTGATGTACACACACAGTATAAACACACTTAATTATATATCTACACAGTACACAAAAACCATGAAGAATGGGGTGTTCATTATCATCAACATGTTGTATTTGGCTAAAGCTACTACTTTCTTGTAGCATTATTCAGTGTCATTTAGTGATCAAAGGCATTTGTGTGTGTGTAGAGTGAAATTGAGCAGCAGCTGAGCTCTTTCCAGACAGACACCAGAAACGCCTTCCAGAAGCTCTTTCCTCACATCAGCATAGATACACACCAGGTTAGAATGAAAAAATTATAACTTTTAATCGTTTTCGAGCAGGTATGGGTAATTTAACTTAAATACGTGTTTTGTAGTCGAACTGGCTGGAAGCATTCACACATGAAGCACAGATGACTCTGACGCACAATCAGCAGAGTCCAGCAGAACAGCAGCACACAGTGTCAAGCTCCGATTCGACGGTAGGATAGTCTCTCTATGGACACAAACCTGCAATCCACGGTTTTTCCTCTTCTCATGTCTCATGTTCATATGTGTCAGGATCTGCAGCAGAAGCTCGCTCTATCAGAGGAGAGCCAGAGGTCACTAAATGCCGAGTGCGAACAGTACAGATCAACTCTCAGTGAAACGGTACAGTGACACACACATAATTATTAGTGCTGGGCAACGATTAATCGCATCCAAAATAAAGTTTTTGTGTACATAATATATGTGTGTGTACTATGTATATTTATTTTGTATATATAAATACACACATGCATGCATATATTTAAGAAAAATATTTTGTTTGTATATTAAATATATAAATCATATGAATATAAATATATATACATGTAAATATTTTCAAAATATATAATGTATGTGTCTTTATATATACAGTACGTATTAAATATACACAGTACACACGCATATATATATTTTTTATTTTGGATGCGATTAATCGTTGCCCAGCACTAATAATTTCACAATAAAAGTGATCTAGAATTTTTTTATTTTATTTTTTGGCTGTAAAAGCTATGGCTGTAGAATGAAACATTCATTATTTATCTGTAGGAAGAATGAAACGGTGATGTTAAATTCTATAAATGTTACCTTTATTATATCTAAAAAAAATTAATGGAGCCTTGACTTTAGTAGGCCTTCATAAAGTTTTTTTGGGGGGGGGGTAAATGTTGTTTTATACAGGAGAGCATGCTGAAAGTTCTGCAGAAGAGTGTGGAGGACGGTGAGCTCGAGTGCAAGTCAAAGATTTTAGATGCTGAGCAGCAAAAACAGGCGGTAAGAACATCCTACACTGATTCTGGATTTGTGGGACCTTTTACTACAGCCAAGCGGTTGTGCTTAAGTTCTGTGGATCTCCCACAGGCCCTGGATCAGGTGAAGGTCCTAGAGGAGACAATAGAGAAGATGAATGTGGAAAGACAGGACACGGATCTAAGAAAAATATTTTGTTTGTATATTAAATATATAAATCATATGAATATAATATAATGGGTATGTGTATGTGTCTTTATATATACAGTACGTATTAAATATACACAGTACACACACATATATATATTTTTTATTTTGGATGCGATTAATCGTTGCCCAGCACTAATAATTTCACAATAAAAGTGATCTAGAATTTTTTTATTTTATTTTTTGGCTGTAAAAGCTATGGCTGTAGAATGAAACATTCATTATTTATCTGTAGGAAGAATGAAACGGTGATGTTAAATTCTATAAATGTTACCTTTATTATATCTAAAAAAAATTAATGGAGCCTTGACTTTAGTAGGCCTTCATAAAGTTTTTTTGGGGGGGGGGTAAATGTTGTTTTATACAGGAGAGCATGCTGAAAGTTCTGCAGAAGAGTGTGGAGGACGGTGAGCTCGAGTGCAAGTCAAAGATTTTAGATGCTGAGCAGCAAAAACAGGCGGTAAGAACATCCTACACTGATTCTGGATTTGTGGGACCTTTTACTACAGCCAAGCGGTTGTGCTTAAGTTCTGTGGATCTCCCACAGGCCCTGGATCAGGTGAAGGTCCTAGAGGAGACAATAGAGAAGATGAATGTGGAAAGACAGGACACGGATCAGGTGCATGCATACCTTTAGCATTGTTCTTCAGTTTTGGGGACTTGTTTTCAGGGTACTGATTCATGTTGCTTTAAATCCAAATGAGTTTTTGTTTCTAACAACACTTGTGGTTTCTCTGTTCTCTGCAGCTGAAGGGGCAGGTGATGCTTTTGGAAGCACAGCTGGAGAAACAACTGGAGTCCATAACCATCAGTCAAACGTACACCGAAGAGATGTCTCAGGTAAAACCACCAACTGACTTAAGGTTATTGTGTTGTTGTTTTTTCCATTTTGAACGGAAGTGTAAATTTGATTAACTTTCATTTTAAATTAATATTTATTTGAATGTTTTTCCAGTAGTACATTTAACAGATTTTGTTTTAAATTAAACTATTAAAATGTAATATGGATTTGATTTGGATTTATTTTGTTTATCACAACTTAGATTTTTCATTTGATTTTAAATTATTTGATTTTTTTTTTTTTTCATTTACACTTAATTCAATTTTGGTTGATCTTAATTTATGTTGATGTGATTTCATTATAAATTAAACTGTTAAAATTAAAACACTGATTTTTAATAATGTTTTTTAATTAGGCCTATAATTTTGATTTTAAATGTAAAATTACTGTAGTATTTTGATACTTTTGCATTTCATTTAATTTTCGTTTACATTTAATTCCATTTTGGCTGATCTTGGTTTATTTTGAAGGGATTTTATATTAAACTATTTTATTTCATTTTCACTTCATTCCATTTAATTTTATTCTGATTTATGAGATTTTTTTTTTGTTCAATTACAAGTTTGTACTTTTTCTTTGAACAGAATTTAATTTAGATTTGTTTTACTTTTATTACTTTTTGTGTGTTTTTTGTTGTTGTTGTGTACATTATATTAATGTTTAATTCAATTTAAATAAGTATTATTTAAGAAAAGAAGTCTCAGTCTTACTTAAGGTGCTGTTTTTCACGGTTCAGTTATCTTTATTTATATTCTTCTCAGCTGAAGGCATTGCTATCAGAAACTCAGGTCCAGCTTTTATCAGCCAACTCAGAGGCTCAGCAGCAGAGAGCAGAACTGTCACTGGTAAGTTTAACATCAGTTTGTCTCAGGATGCACAGGTGGCTGTCTACTTTGAGTGACCGCTGTGCGTTACAGGTCAGGCAGGAGCTACAGGAAGTGACTCGGCAAGTACAGAACGACGAGAGCGTCCAGTCAGCTCAGGTTAATACTGGTTGTGCGTGTATTAACTGCATCTGTTTTCATTCCCCAGTGTGTGTTTTGTGCATCCTGTGTTCTTTGTCTTTCATAAAAGCCTGTTGGTGAAGGAGGGTGTAGCATGTCTTGTGTATTATGTGCTGCCTGGCCTGAAGACAACTCTCTGGCATGCTTTTTTTTGTCTTGAGCGGTTAAAGTACATGCACACATGTACATGTATATGCTATTGCTGTTGTGTCCTGCTGTGTGTGGGTATTGAGTATCTGTGATCAAACTTACATCTGATACTCACCGATGTCTAACTTTACAGGTGAAAACACAGCTGGAGGAGGCAACAAATAAAGTGCAGACAGAAGAGGATATTCGACAGCAGGTTGCAAGCAACTATGAACAGGTGACACATTTTAGAGGGCTGTTTGGATCTGTTCTTGCTGGATGACAATATAAAAGCTAGTCCATTTAATATTAAGGACTCTAATTAACATAAACAAAAATCAAATCAATAAAAATGCCAAAAGGACCAAAATTAATCTAATTTTTTATAAAATTATCTGTTTTTGTTTTCAGTATTTAACTTCATTCATTTCATTTTGGGTTTATTTTGATTTGGGTTTACTTTATTTTAATTTATCTTGATTTATTTGTCTAATTTGTATTAAATAAACTTGTATTTTATTTTTTAATTGAACGGAGTTCAATTTCTTTTTTGTTTTTGTAATTAATATTTTAATAAATGAAAGGATATAAAATTAATACATTTGTTAATATTTAATTAATTGCATTTTTTATTTTTATTTTGGTTTGATTAATTGTATTTGTTTTTATTTTATTTCATTTCATTCATTTTATTTTAGTATATTAATTTAATTTAGTTTTTAATCAAATTTAAAGGGTTAGTTCACCCAAAAATGAAAATTATGTCATTAGTTACTCACCCTCATGTCGTTTCAAACCCGTAAGACCTTTTCGGAACAAATGAAGATATTTCTGATTAATTCCGAGAGCTCTCTGACCCTCCCATAGACAGCAAGAGTCCTTACACGATCAAGGTCCAGAAACGTAGCAAGGAGATCAATAAAATAATCCATGTGACATCAGGGGTTCAACCATAATTTTACGAAGCTACGAGAACACTTTTTGTGCGCAAAAGAAAAAAAAATGACTTTATTCAACAATTCATCTCCTCTGCGTCACCCTATAGTGCCATTTTGGAGAGTATCACATACGTAAACCGCGTACGCAACGTATATACGCGGATATATTTTTGGATGCGATTAATCGTTGCCCAGCACTAATAATTTCACAATAAAAGTGATCTAGAATTTTTTTATTTTATTTTTTGGCTGTAAAAGCTATGGCTGTAGAATGAAACATTCATTATTTATCTGTAGGAAGAATGAAACGGTGATGTTAAATTCTATAAATGTTACCTTTATTATATCTAAAAAAAATTAATGGAGCCTTGACTTTAGTAGGCCTTCATAAAGTTTTTTTGGGGGGGGGGTAAATGTTGTTTTATACAGGAGAGCATGCTGAAAGTTCTGCAGAAGAGTGTGGAGGACGGTGAGCTCGAGTGCAAGTCAAAGATTTTAGATGCTGAGCAGCAAAAACAGGCGGTAAGAACATCCTACACTGATTCTGGATTTGTGGGACCTTTTACTACAGCCAAGCGGTTGTGCTTAAGTTCTGTGGATCTCCCACAGGCCCTGGATCAGGTGAAGGTCCTAGAGGAGACAATAGAGAAGATGAATGTGGAAAGACAGGACACGGATCAGGTGCATGCATACCTTTAGCATTGTTCTTCAGTTTTGGGGACTTGTTTTCAGGGTACTGATTCATGTTGCTTTAAATCCAAATGAGTTTTTGTTTCTAACAACACTTGTGGTTTCTCTGTTCTCTGCAGCTGAAGGGGCAGGTGATGCTTTTGGAAGCACAGCTGGAGAAACAACTGGAGTCCATAACCATCAGTCAAACGTACACCGAAGAGATGTCTCAGGTAAAACCACCAACTGACTTAAGGTTATTGTGTTGTTGTTTTTTCCATTTTGAACGGAAGTGTAAATTTGATTAACTTTCATTTTAAATTAATATTTATTTGAATGTTTTTCCAGTAGTACATTTAACAGATTTTGTTTTAAATTAAACTATTAAAATGTAATATGGATTTGATTTGGATTTATTTTGTTTATCACAACTTAGATTTTTCATTTGATTTTAAATTATTTGATTTTTTTTTTTTTTCATTTACACTTAATTCAATTTTGGTTGATCTTAATTTATGTTGATGTGATTTCATTATAAATTAAACTGTTAAAATTAAAACACTGATTTTTAATAATGTTTTTTAATTAGGCCTATAATTTTGATTTTAAATGTAAAATTACTGTAGTATTTTGATACTTTTGCATTTCATTTAATTTTCGTTTACATTTAATTCCATTTTGGCTGATCTTGGTTTATTTTGAAGGGATTTTATATTAAACTATTTTATTTCATTTTCACTTCATTCCATTTAATTTTATTCTGATTTATGAGATTTTTTTTTTGTTCAATTACAAGTTTGTACTTTTTCTTTGAACAGAATTTAATTTAGATTTGTTTTACTTTTCATCTCCTCTGCGTCACCCTATAGTGCCATTTTGGAGAGTATCACATACGTAAACCGCGTACGCAACGTATATACGCGGATATATTGTTTACGTTCAGATCAGAGCGTAAACAGCATATCCGCTTGACGCAGCTGACACAGAATAGCGTACGCTGTTTGCGTTCAGTGGATACTCTCCAAAATGGCGCTACGGTGACGCGGAGGAGACGAATTGTTAAATAAAGTCGTTATTTTTGTTTTCTTTGCGTAACAAAAGGATTCTCGTAGCTTCGTAAAATTGCGGTTGAACCACTGATGGCACATGGATTATTTTACTGATGTCCTTGCTACGTTTCTGGACCTTGATCGTGGTAATTACATTGCTGTCTATGGGAGGGTCAGAGAACTCTCGGAATTAATCCAAAATATCATAATTTGTGTTTCGAAGATGAACGGGTTTGGAACGACATGAGGGTGAGTAACTAATGACAGAATTTTCCTTTTTGGGTGAACTATCCCTTTAATTAGATTTTGACTACTTTGTTGTTTATATTATATTATAATTTTTTTAATTAACTTATTTAGAATGTTATGTAGATCATTATTTACAATTTGAAATTCTTGGGGTGTTTCTCCTCTCAGGCTCAGAAGTGCGTCAGGGATCTCGAGGCTCAGTTAGAAGCGTTGAAAGCTGCTGGAGAAGGACCAACTGAAGAGCTAAAGGTTCCTACAACACATCTTCACCATCTGAAGTTCAAACCAGCATATACAGGATCTTTGCTCTCTAACAGTGTGCGTTTTTTAAAAATTTGTGTCTGTATCAGGAGAGACTGGAGAAAGAGAAGAAGCTGACGCGAGATCTCGGCCAGGTAGCCACTAAACTTCAACATCTCCTGAAAAGTACTCAAGAAGAGCTGGACAAAGAGAAAGAGACCATGAAGAACCTGCAGGAACAGTTACACGGCAAGGTACATTATGAACACTTTCCAGACAATCACAAATGTAGGGCTGTCAATCTTTGCTAAGCATATATTCCATATGGAATGTATCGGTAACATTTACATTTTTATTTCTGTCAACAGGAAGCTGAAGAGTCAAAAGAAGGGACGTCTGTTTGACAGAATAAACCTGACAACCCAAGTGCCTTAATTGTTCTTATTAGGGATGCACCGATATGAAAATTTTGGCCGATACCGATAACCGATTATTCTTTATTTTTGAAAGCCGATAACCGATATGTTGGCCGATAAATCTATATCCAAATTGTTATATACTTTTTGAGAGCCTGATTACAAAAAAGGTCTCATCATTAAAAGCCACATCCCAAACCCTTCAACATAAGCAGCCTAGTTTGAACGGTGTACGTTTTAAAAATATTTTTACTCTCCCATTACCAAATTTAGTCATAAAAAAGTCTTACAAATAAATAAAATTATGCATAAATAATGCAAACAAGTCACTGGACATCATTACACGTGTAAAGAATCAAAATGAATGCGCCACAGATCAATAAAACGGAATAGCCTCTGCACGGACAATAATTAAATGATTTTAATTACTAAACCATATTGTTGATGAAAATAATAAGAGAACAATACAAGTGGTTGTTGTTATTAATAATATATCAATGATTTTGAAAAAGTAACAAATTAATACCACTGTTTTAAATAGCAGCCGTTGAGCTGCGCGTGCTGAAGCTGAAGAG
Organism: Sinocyclocheilus grahami; assembly: GCF_001515645.1. Taxonomy (NCBI): domain Eukaryota; kingdom Metazoa; phylum Chordata; class Actinopteri; order Cypriniformes; family Cyprinidae; genus Sinocyclocheilus; species Sinocyclocheilus grahami. The sequence continues at coordinate 174,938 of NW_015506628.1, forward strand.
CTGAATGAACACGGTAAACTGAAGCGTTTTGCTGGCAGCTTATTTAACTCAAGGAAATGCATCCTGAGATTAATATTAATACAACATAAACATAATATTACAACTTATATATGTACAAAATGACGCAGTTATTGCATGCTATAGTCAGAATGTGTGATCCTGTTGTGGATGCGCTCTTCCCATAACAACGCGCTGAAACACGGCAACTAAACCCAAAGAATTCACAACGTTTTATTATAATAATGTTCTCATTAGAATGTTATATACACGACATTCCCAATCATAGTTATTAATGTTGTGCACTGCTGTTTGAGCTGCGTGCGCTGAGCTAAAGACGATCACCGGTAAACTGAAGCGCTCTTTTAACTTAACCAAACGCATTCTATATGAGATAAATCAGATATACATCAAATAAACACAATATTACAACGTACAATTGCACAAAAGGCTGCAAACGAACAGCGCGCATCTGAAGTGTCTCTGAAGGAAATAATGCATTATTTATCGGCTTTAAGATATCGGCCAAATTTTCTTATCAGGCCGATACCGATAACAGAAAAAATTAGCCGATATGGGCCGATACCGATATGGTGGCCGATATATCGTGCATCCCTAGTTCTTATGCATTATTTACTTTTGTATTCTCTGCTACTGTAGCGAATATGCTGACTGTTATTAGCCAGTGAGGATTGTTAAGGGAGGAAGCATTACAATATATTTGTCACTTTTGTCAGAGCCATCATGAGGTGACTGAACACATCTCCTAAAGTTATCACAAAACCGCTCGCAGTGTTAAAAGAAAGACACATGATGACTTGTGCAATCGCTCTTTTTATCTTTTGTTTGCATGTTCTCATGAAGGTCAAATGAAGGAACATTTCATAATGCAGCAATGCAACACAAGCTACTACACTTTTGTAGTTGGCTGGTAACAAATGTGATTATATGATAATAAACTATATACTTTGACTTGTGGGTTGGTGTTTTCTTATAAAGTAGTTTATATTTATCAAGCAGTTTAAACTTTGGCTACTGTTGAAACGTTTGGGGTCAGTCAATTTTTTAAAGAAATTAATACTTGTTAACAAGGATGCATTAAATTGATTAAAAATGACAGAAAAGACATTTAAATTATTATTCTATTATACTATTCTATTTCAAATAAATTCTAAGGATCACGTGACACTGAAGACGGAAATAATGGCTGCTGAAAATATAGATATATTTACATTGTCATTTAGCAGACGCTTTTATCTAAAGCGACTTACAAATGAGGACAATAAAAGCAGTCAAAACTAACAAAAGAGCAACAATATAAGTGCAAATGACAAGTCTCTGTTTGCCTAACGCAGTACACGTAGCAAGGTGTATATATACAGTGTGTATATATATATTATACACACACACGTATATACACACACACAGACAAAGAAAAACAAGTAGATAGAATAGAAAAAATAGAAAGCTAGTGTTTTGTTTTTTTTTTAAAAAGAGGATAAATATAAAGTAGAAAGTGCTAGAGTTATAGGGTCAAATAAAGGTGGAACAGATGTGGTGTTAGTCGTTTCTTGAAGATGGTTAAGGACTCAGCTGCTCGTATTGATTTGGGCAGGTCATTCCACCAGGAGGGAACAGTTAATGAAAAAGTCTGTGAAAGTGATTTTGTGCCTCTTTGAGATGGCACAATAATACACCGTTCACTTGCAGAACGCAAGCTTCTAGAGGGTACATAACTCTGAAGTAATGAATTTAGGTAAATGGGTGCAGAGCCAGTGGTGGTTTTGTAGGCAAACATTAATGCCTTGAATTTAATGCGAGCAGCTACCGGTAGCCAGATCAAACTGATGAACATATATATATATATATATATTGTTTTCATTTATTTCTTTTTTTATTTATTAACTGACACAGCATTTGATGAAGTAAAATATTAAAAGTAATTTACTGATCTCATTATTTATTTATTTATTTTTGGTTGATGTGGTCCATTACATGTTCCTGTTGAGGGCCGCAGTAAATATTTTTCAAGATTTCATATTCGTATGACACCAAGATGTTTAATAACTTGAGTGCTTGAACACTGCGATATAAATTGAGGTTGGTGCATTATTTGTTTGCTTTAAAAGCTTTAAAAAATTTACAATAAAAAAATCCTACTACTTGTTTACTATATCATATTTTTATGTGCTTTCTATGCGTAACATTTATACAGTGGTGGACGAAGTACACAAATCAAGTACTTGAATAAAAGTACAGATACGTATAATAAAATATTATTACTCCAGTAAAAGTAAAAGTACTCCTTTTTCAATTTTACTCGAGTGAAAGTACAAAAGTACTTGATTTTTTATGTACTTAAGTAAAAGAGTACTGATAGCTAGATTTATTTTGCAATTTTATATAGGCTACTTAATGTAAATTTATATTAGCACATATTTTTTATAATCCAACTGCTCAAAATACCTGGGAATTTCCCAAAATAACCACTATATGGAATCAAGATATATTTTTGTTGTTGATATGGACTACGTTGACGAGAGTGATGTAGTAATGTTCACTGTGAAGCTTACACTGCGAAGTACCTGAGAGAAAACAGATCATCTGATCATCTGATTTTCACCAGTAAGAAAAAAAGTGTTTTAAAGCTTGTTGTTTTGCAGAACATCACAGTTATATAAGACATGAGAATAAGGCCTGACGTTAGGAAGAACATTTTAAGGAAAATAATTATATTTTCATAATGATTTTTTTATGAAAAACCACTTGTCTGTGGTGTAAAAACACCCCTGGCCAAATGCCCCCCCTTTTTTAATAATTACTGTAGTTACCGTGTTCTGAACATCACATCCTTTCTTTCCCCCAGATGTAATCTATCTAGGTGGTTGAATAAAAATATTTGGACTTTATATCTAGAAATTACCTCAAGTTAGCACCAGCAAGCTTGTTAGCTAAACAGTTAGCATCAGCTAACAATATTTACTTATTTTTGGTTACGAATAAACATTCATATCTGTCTACTCGGCTAGTTAATCCAAACAATATAAAAATGTATACTGTTGATAAACAATATAAAAACAGACATCACATAGGGCTAAATGCGTAGCATTTTAATAAAACTGTTAACACTACGGCAGCGGGGAATATGAACGTGCATGAGTTATTTTATTTAGTCTGTGTTATTTTAATGGTTAGTTTTTTTTAACCTAAAACATAGAGACACAGATGTTGATGTGTCTGCATTCAATCATTTCAGTGGGCTTAAACAGATCACCCTTTACAGCAGATTTAGTTCACAAACAACTGACAGCTTTGACCTAAATATGATTTTCAGTTAAAATAATTAATCCTAAAATTCGACATTAGTAACTTACTCTTAGCAGCATCAGTTGCGCGCGCTCACAAGATCTCCCAGTTCTTACTTGTGACTTCAGTTCACTGGAGACTCGCACTAAACGGTTCATTTGAATCAGCGAGTTGTCGACTCGAGAACAGCTGCAATCGGTTCATTCTAATTCGTCAATGAATCGTTCGGTGCGATTTGCGAACCGATTTAAAAGGTTCATTGAAAATCAGTTTGTTCTTGAATCAGACACCGCTTCTGCGTCTCGGAGCACGTGATATATTATAAGGAGTAACGATATGTTTTATGAAATGTAGTGAAGTAAAAAGTACGATCTTATGCTTTGGAATGTAGTGAAGTAAAAGTAAAAGTTACTCAAAATAAAACTACTCCAGTAAAGTACAGATACTTGAAAAATGTACTTAAGTACAGTAACGAAGTAAAACTACTCCGTTACTGTCCACCACTGCATTTATATACGTTTGAAGTGTTATATTCAGGGTTTGAATTTAACTTTTTCACTCACCAGCCAACTTGGCTACTAAATTTTTAAGTTACCGGCCATTCATAATTTCTACTAGCCAAAAAAATTAAACAAATATGAAAAAAAAAACATAGTTTGAGGTAAGTCCACACTGGATGCGACTAAGTGACCACTGCAAATCATTTGTACTTTGTCAAACAGTAGGCCTACGTCATAAATAGAACGAGGCATCAGTTTACAGTCGGGGATTTGTCGTGCTGTGCTGCGCCACATCCAGTGTAGGCCGCATCCAGTGTAGGCCGCATCACAGATTATAATGGGTTATATAGTATTTTGTCGCATCTGGTGTAGACACGGTGCGAGTCTTCAGGCAATTTTTTATTTTTCGTTATTGCTTCAATGCAAAGGAAACCAGTGCACCCGCCACGCCATTCTTTG
>NW_015506628.1:179279-183197 GCF_001515645.1 Sinocyclocheilus grahami
TGTACTTAAGTACAGTAACGAAGTAAAACTACTCCGTTACTGTCCACCACTGCATTTATATACGTTTGAAGTGTTATATTCAGGGTTTGAATTTAACTTTTTCACTCACCAGCCAACTTGGCTACTAAATTTTTAAGTTACCGGCCATTCATAATTTCTACTAGCCAAAAAAATTAAACAAATATGAAAAAAAAAACATAGTTTGAGGTAAGTCCACACTGGATGCGACTAAGTGACCACTGCAAATCATTTGTACTTTGTCAAACAGTAGGCCTATGTCATAAATAGAACGAGGCATCAGTTTACAGTCGGGGATTTGTCGTGCTGTGCTGCGCCACATCCAGTGTAGGCCGCATCCAGTGTAGGCCGCATCACAGATTATAATGGGTTATATAGTATTTTGTCGCATCTGGTGTAGACACGGTGCGAGTCTTCAGGCAATTTTTTATTTTTCGTTATTGCTTCAATGCAAAGGAAACCAGTGCACCCGCCACGCCATTATTTGTTGCATAGTGATGGGTACATGGCTGGACTGGAGTTCAAATTCGGCCCTGGACAAATCCAGCCTACCCGGCCCTCAAGGTCCCCTGTGAATGTTTGGCTGTGTTATAGGGCCTTCAGTTGGAGTAAGTAAATAAATAAATAAATGAGGACAAAAACAAATAATTATATATTACTGAATTCACAGCAAATGCAACAAACTAATAGCCTACTGCATTTTTGTCACATAGAAATGCACTTGACAGTATAAGCATTGATTTTGTGCTTGTACAAAAGGCCAAGCTTTAATAATGACGCTGGCGCCCTCCACTGGATATTTATTATATTGCAGTTAAGAAAATACTTATTATCTCTGAATCACCTATTATTTCTGTAATTTCATTGGTTTAAATCAGCAGAACTGAATGTCAATCAAAGACTGTTCATGTTCAGACATGCATCGAAGTTGCGTCAGTTTGTACTGATCATCGTGCTGATCTGGTCCAATTTCTCGCTGATTTTTGTTCATACTGTGTGCGTACATCTTAAAAGTAAGTAGTTAAATACTCTTTTGTGTATCTGTTGTTAGATTTAATTACTTTTACGTTATATTGCAAAACTAAATGGTCACTAATTCTTTGAAGTTGTCAATGCGCACGTAACCTCAATCACGCATTCATTTCAGCATAAAACACGCTGAATAAGACTTTGAATGCAGCTGTTTTAGTATTATGTGGAAATATGTAATTCTGCTTTATTTGATAGTTGATTTAAAGTGAATATATGTATAAACCTGAGAAAATTTACACCTGCTGGACTTATAAATATGTACAAATATGTATGCTATTGTATTATTACTTTATATTGTTCAGTTATTACTGTTTCTGCCTCATAATTGTGTGTGTATATATATATATATATATATATATATTCATTATTGTTATTATTGTTCATTTATAGAACCAAACCCATACTGATGTATGAATCAAAGACAACAGTAAAGGATCTTTTTTTGTGGACATGGACCAAGTGATTTATTGTTCTTCCTGGACAATCTGTAGCGGTTGTCACCTAGTTTAAGAACTGCACCTTAAGAACTTTCATACAAAATTGGTCCTTCGAGCTGGATTTAGGCAACTACTACAGCAACACCATGTCCAGAACAAAAAGACAGGCTACCCCAGATTCACCAGTGGTTCGTCCACGTCGACAAGTCATCCCACCAAGATACTTAGATGACTTCTATGTTGATTATGCTGTGCCACATCAGCCACTTCATTCTGATGATGAACAGTACACAAAGTATGCCACTGGACTTGAACCAGGTGAAAGGCCTGCATTTAAAGAGTTCCCATGTACTGGAAGCGGACCAGAACCAAATAAAGATACAAGCACTGGATCAAGTGAAAGAAGCTCATTTGTGGAGACATATCAAGGTTTGCCGCAGCCACTGCCACAGCCAAAGCCCCGTACTCGGACTTCTCCAAGGCAAATAATTGATACAGATCAGAGAGTTCTTTCCTCAAGCCCATATACAGCAACCACTGAGGGCAGGCCAGTTCTGCCTAGAGATCAAGACGATCTTCCTCAGCTCATGAGGGCACTGCCTGTAGATTCACGAGGATACCCTCTGCATTCTCAATCAGTCAGTCACAAAGAGATTGAATATCTCACTGATAACCTTGGAGAACTGAGACTACCAAGCTCTGCAAATCGGCCAACTTCAAGTCATCCCTTCTCTCCTTATGCCCCTTTTGCAACCCATGCTAAGCTAGCTCATCAAGAAGATGTTACACATCCTCAACTCGGCATTAGGCATATAGACAGACACTGTGGTTACTACAACATGGACCACAGAGGCCATAACTATCTGTCCACTGATCAAAGAGATTGCAGACAATCTTCCGCAGCTGTTCAGTTTATGCATCAGGACTACAGCCAAGAGACAGCAGCTACTTATGGGACTTATACAGATCATAGCCTAAACCGCAGAAATGCCAGTTATTTCCCTTCCACTGAACCACAAGGTCATCGGCAACCTTATCATGCTTATTCAGCCACAAGTCCAGTTTATCAAGATGAGAGACTTACTCCAAGGGATACATTAGCTCATCATGTACATTATGAGAGACACTCAGACTACTATGATCATCCAGCTCCTATTCCTGCAGACAAACCAAGACCCTTGACCCCACGACAGTATGCAGATTACGCTCAGCCTGAGACATATCAGCCATACCACCCAGTGCGTCCTCCTTCTCCTCCATATCGTCATGTAGAGCCCTCCTACAGAGGTCCCATCCCCACCAACTACTCCAGTAAAGTACAGATACTTGAAAAATGTACTTAAGTACAGTAACGAAGTAAAACTACTCCGTTACTGTCCACCACTGCATTTATATACGTTTGAAGTGTTATATTCAGGGTTTGAATTTAACTTTTTCACTCACCAGCCAACTTGGCTACTAAATTTTTAAGTTACCGGCCATTCATAATTTCTACTAGCCAAAAAATTAAACAAATATGAAAAAAAAAACATAGTTTGAGGTAAGTCCACACTGGATGCGACTAAGTGACCACTGCAAATCATTTGTACTTTGTCAAACAGTAGGCCTATGTCATAAATAGAACGAGGCATCAGTTTACAGTCGGGGATTTGTTGTGCTGTGCTGCGCCACATCCAGTGTAGGCCGCATCCAGTGTAGGCCGCATCACAGATTATAATGGGTTATATAGTATTTTGTCGCATCTGGTGTAGACACGGTGCGAGTCTTCAGGCAATTTTTTATTTTTCGTTATTGCTTCAATGCAAAGGAAACCAGTGCACCCGCCACGCCATTATTTGTTGCGTAGTGACGGGTAAATTGTGTGTGTATATATATATATATATATATATATTCATTATTGTTATTATTGTTCATTTATAGAACCACACCCATACTGATGTATGAATCAAAGACAACAGTAAAGGATCTTTTTTTGTGGACATGGACCAAGTGATTTATTGTTCTGCCTGGACAATCTGTAGCGGTTGTCCCTAGTTTAAGAACTGCATCTTACGAACTTTCATACAGTGCTAGAACATAAGAAATGTACTGCTAATAAATGCTGTCATCCTTTCCTCACCCTCACGTCTTTCCAAACCTGTATGACTTACTTTCTTCTGTAAAACACAAAAGATATTTTGTAGAATGTTACAAAACCACTTTGGTTACTCTTAATTTCTACTGTATGGACAAACATTTCTTGAATTTCTCAAAATATCTTCTTTTATGTTCCACAGAAGAAAGAAATTAATACAGGTTTGGAATGACATGATGCTGAGTAGCCTAAATGAAGACAGTTTTAATTTTTGGGTGAACTGTCCCTTTAAGAACTTTATAATATTTGTAAATGGAAAACACCTAATTTATAAGTGTCTCTAAATTACAGAGACAC
>NW_015506628.1:183710-189431 GCF_001515645.1 Sinocyclocheilus grahami
ATTTCTACTGTATGGACAAACATTTCTTGAATTTCTCAAAATATCTTATTTTATGTTCCACAGAAGAAAGAAATTAATACAGGTTTGGAATGACATGATGCTGAGTAGCCTAAATGAAGACAGTTTTAATTTTTGGGTGAACTGTCCCTTTAAGAACTTTATAATATTTGTAAATGGAAAACACCTCATGTATAAGTGTCTCTAAATTACATGAGACACTGATTTTTATCTTTAATCAGGCTCTTACTGAATTAACATTTTACTTCAATTAAAATGAATTAGAATGAAACATTTAAAGAGAAATAAGCTATTAAAGTTTGTTTACACTGCAGTTTGTTTACATGCATTTTACCTGGTCGTGGCTGTTTTCAGGCAGAACCTTTAATCTTGTCATATCACACAACTGTATAACACAATTCTGTGTCATTTCTGAATGGATCGAGCGAATAAATCTTATAAATCGTGGCGGAAGTGCAGCTCTGTGCGGGAGACTGATCCCGCTCTGCTTTAACGCGCGGCTGGCGGATGCACCGGGTAGCACCGCTTCACACTTTTGGAGTAACTGTTACTTGCTTTTTGCAGTTTCGCGTGGGCTGTAATTTAAAAACAGCGCCTAATATGAGGTCTCCCTCGCTTCGGCGATCGACCCAGGGGATGAGGATGAGGATTATGTGTTCCCTTTAGTCACTAACGAAACAGTGATAACATGTTTCGGTCGTGACTGTTTCGGTAGTGACAATTCTATGGGATAACACCCAAAAAAACTAAACAAAGATGTCACTACCGAAACTCCACCGCAGGGTTAGCTAGCACAGTTCTGAACAGTGGTACACATATAAAAACTAAATGTTATGGAATAACTCCCAAAAAAAGTGTGCTTAATTGCAGAAAAAAGGTGTTCGGTAGTGACGTTCCTTAAAGTTACACACAGATTTTTCAGAATTTTGAACACATTTACCTCAAAATGATGAGACATATCTACTCACCATGTAGCTATGAGAGAGAGTGACACCTATATATTTCCTGATCATAAATATAGGGATGTAGTTTCGGCCAATAGACTAAAACATACACTGTTTCGGCAGTGACAAAAAATGCAGGACAAATTTTTTTGTATGAAGTTTCACAATTTACAAAGAAAATATAATATATATATTTGAACTTCACTTTTTAAAAGAATCAAAAAGTTTCTTTTGAAAACAATGGGAAAAAATAGCAAAATCATTTCAATATCATTTTCATAAGTTGAAATTTAGGGGTTAGGGTTCAGGACAGCCACCTCCCAATTGAAAGTACCCAATAAATTATGCTTTTATATATATATATTAAGCTTACTAATATTTTAAACATTATTGTGGGTTTCAATAGATAATAGAAGGTTCTTAGTAAACATTCAAGATTTGAATACTTAAATGCTTTTTAAATGTGTTTTTTGGTTGTGGGACAGCAGTTTGCACCAATTCTGTAGAAAGGCCCATATAAATAAAAAAGTAGAGACTCAATGAATAGAAATAATTTAATAGTCAAAATATTGACCATTGTGCTTTTATTTACAGCCTGAAAAAGAATTTAAAATAGTTTTAAGAGAGGTTTAAGTGCTTTTTGGGGTGACTGTCTTCTGTAATAATAATTTCGATGGTAGGTTATTTCTTGTAGTTTAAACCCATTCTCCTGGGCTGTCCGGACCCCCGCAGTGAGATGGCATCGTACCGGCGGGTGGTGAACAGTCAGAAGTGTGTCCGCGCCGGAGGCAAACACAACGACCTGGAGGATGTGGGGAAAGACGTGTACCATCACGCCTTCTTCGAGATGCTGGGAACTGGTCATTTGGTCATTACTTCAAGGTTTGTCCAATTATTGAGTTCATTTAATGAGGCATGTTTTTCTTAATTATGATATCTGGATGCTTCATGCCCCATAAAAATATCAAAATGAATTTTAATTGAAAACACGTTCATCATGCAAGAGTTATTATTCAAGTTATCATGTGTATGAATTGCATTTTACAGAGTCCCTACAGGGACATGGTAATGAAAAAAATATATGTGACCCTGGACCACAAAACTAGTCATAAGGGTCACACACACATATATATATATATATATATATATATATATACACACACACACAAAGGATTTTTTTGAAATTGAGATTTATACATAATCTGAAAGCCAAATAGGCTTTCCATTGACATATGGTTTGTTAGGACAGGACAATATTTGGCCGAAATACAACTATTTGAAAATCTGGAATCTGAGGGTGCAAAAAAATCTAAATATTGAGAAAATCACCTTTAAAGTTGTCCAAATTAAGTTTTTAGCAATGCATATGACTAATCAAATATGAAGTTTTTATATATTTACAGTAGGAAATGTACAAAATATCTTCATGGAACATGATCTTTACCTAATATCCTAATGATTTTTGGCATAAAAGAAAAATCGATCATTTTGACCCATACAATGTATTTTTGGCTATTGCTACAAATATAACCTTGCTGCTTATGACTTTTTTTTTTTGGTTTTGTGGTCCAGGGTCGCATATGAGTTGGAAGAACATTTATATTTTAATGCGTTTGCGTTCTCTTGCAAAACTACTGCATTTACCCTAGAATCTTTGCCTTTTCTCGCAAAACATTTGCATTCTCGCAAAAATATTGCATTTCCCCGAGAAAATCTTTTTTTCGCAAAAAATATTGCATTCACCAAGAAGCATTGTATTCTCTCACAAAACTATTGCGCTCCCCCAAGAAATGGGTGTTCTCTTGCAAAAGTATTGCATTCCCCGCAGAAACTTTATCATTCTTTCACAAAAGTATTGCATTCCCCTGAGAAACTTTGCATTTTCTCGTAAAACTATTGCATTCCCCCGAGAAACTTCTCTCTCGCAAAAAGTATTTCGTTTCCACGAGAAACGTTGCATTCTCTCACTAAACATCTGTTCTCTTGCAGAATTATTGTGTTCCTCCAAGAACGCAAGCAAACGTAGTTACTTGGAGGAACTCAGTACTTGTGCATATTTTTGAATTAATTAATAATCCATCATCCAGGTGGAAGCCTGTGCAATGGCCTGGCGTCTTTTAACGGAAGAGTACGGCATTCCCGCTGATCGCTTGTAGGCTACGTCTCGTACTTCTCTGGAGATGTGGCGAACGGACTCCCTGCCGATGAGGAAACCCGGCTAATCTGGCTCAGCATGGGGTACGTTCACAAGTGCAAAGCAAAGTTGACAAACGCATTCGTTTTCTGTTGGAGATTCAATGGATTGTTGTGACGTTCACGTGCAGTGCGCGGCCGGATCACGTGTTGCCGTTCGGAATGAAGGATAACTTCTGGGAAATGGGCGAGACGGGTCCGTGTGGCCCCTGCACAGAGATTCATTAGGATCACGTTGGGAATCGGAACGCCGCCTCACTGGTCAACGCAGACAGTCCAGATGTAGTGGAAATTTGGAATCTAGTATTTATGCAGTATAACAGGTTAGAAAAGTTACTTCCAGTATTATTTGACTATTTATTGTAGTTTTTATTAATATTTTGAATGAGCTTTTATTTTTATATTTTCAAATCTCTTTTTAATTTTCTTTCAAGCTTTACAAACTTTAATGTGCAGTGGAGGCTTGTTCTGCAGGGAAGCGATGGTTCAATCTGTAGATATTACCACAATTATATTAAAAAAGACTATTAAAAACTATAAAAAATATTTAGGTTTAATTTATTTTAGTTTTGGTTCAGTTGAAAGCAATATTTCTAATCGTCATTTAATTAAGGTTTTTCATTTATTATTTATATTACATTTTTTGTAGTTTTTTGTTTTGTTTTTGTAGACATTTTTAGTAATTTTGTCATGTGCTTTTGTCATTTTAATTAGTTTTTTTTTAGTATTACTCTTTAGGTTTTAGGTTTAATATATTTTTTATTTCAATATACATTCGTGTTTTTTTTAAAGAAATTAATACTTTTATTTATCAAGAATACATTATACCAACCAAAAGTGAGAGTAAAGACATTTATAATGGTACAAAAGGTCTCTATTTCAAATAAATGCTGTTTTTGTCTTTTGAGAAACTTCAAGCATTTATTAATTATAAAATAATAAATTAAAATGTATTAAGCAGCATTGATTTTAACATTGATAATAACAGGAAATGTTTCTTAAGCAGTAAATCAGCATATTAGAATGATTTCTGAAGGACCATGTGACACTGAAGACTGCAGTAATGATGTTGAAAAGTCAGCTTTGCATCACAGGAATAAATTAAATTTTAACACAGAAAATAGTAATTTTTATTTGTAGTATTATTTTTGATCAAATAAATGTAGCCTTGGTGAGCATGTTTTTTTGAATGGTATGTATTACCGCGTTCTAAAATGCAATTAAAGTAAATATTAAAGTAAATCACTAATAATTCAATAACACACAAAAAAAATCTTTAGCAAAGTTTAAAATTATGATTTATGGTATACATCAATGTACCATGGCACTTTTTCAGTTTAGGAAAGCTGCTAGTGCAGGTACTAAATTTTGTTTTCTATACATGATATGATAAACTTTGTGCTTCCTCTGTAGATCATGGATCTCAATAATCAGAATGAAGCCCAGTTCTTGTCCTCACTGAAGCAGGGCAGGAGGGTGATTGACAGGACCCTCAGCAATATGGACAAAGACTCAGCCGTTTTTTCCAGGTAAAGCCCGCAAAGCTGTGTAATTTGCTTTTCTTATACATCTTTATTATCTTTTCAGGTTCATTAATGCTGATATTTCTCTCTATATTTGTTTTACTCTCTGTGTCCATTGCGTTGTTGTTTCTATCAGCTTCAGTCACCTGGTCGCTACATCGTAACCTGGGCTTCCCTCTAGATCTCATTGACCTGATGCTGGAGGAGAAGGGCAAGATGGTTGATAAAGTGATTAAGTGAAGTGACATGTGGCCAAGTATGATATATGATATATGATATAATTCCATACTTGGAATTAGTGCTCTGCATTTAACCCATCCAAAGTGCGCACACACACAGCAGTGAACACACACCCGGAGCAGTGGGCAGCCATTTATGCTGCGGCGCCCGGGGAGCAGTTGGGGGATCGGTGCCTTGCTCAAGGGCACCTCAGTCGTGGTATTGAAGGTGGGAGAGAGCGCTGGACATTCACTCCCCCCACCTACAATCCCTGCCGGCACGAGACGCGAACCCACAACCTTTGGGTTATGAGTCCGACTCTCTAACCATTAGGCCACGACTTCCCCAAAAAAGAGATGGCAGTGCTTGAAGATGAATACGAGAAAGTACTTGTGATAGCATTTTGCTTTCCTTAATGTAATATCTGATTTGTGGATGAATAATGGGCTCATTTATTAATAAGCTCTGTTTTTTGGGATATATCTAATTTTGTGGAGGGGGGGGATCTTCTGACCAGCTGGATCTTCATAGTCTGGCGGAGCTACAAAGTCAAGGAGTTCCTCACACGGACGACTCCCCAAAATACTGTTACAGTCTGGGGACTGATGGAAAATATGGTAATGGAGGGTGAAAAGATAATGTCAGGCAGTTAAATATTTACCGCACAGTGACACGCTAAAAAACACTCGGAATACTTTGGTGACCGCACAGCGACACACTAAAAAACACTCTGAACACCTCGGTAACCGCACAGCGACACGCTAAAAATCACACGGAAACACCTCGGAAACCGCACAGCGAAACACAAAAAAACAATCTGACCA
>NW_015506628.1:189712-211488 GCF_001515645.1 Sinocyclocheilus grahami
TCGGTGCCTTGCTCAAGGGCACCTCAGTCGTGGTATTGAAGGTGGGAGAGAGCGCTGTACATTCACTCCCCCCACCTACAATCCCTGCCGGTACGAGACGCGAACCCACAACCTTTGGGTTATGAGTCCGACTCTCTAACCATTAGGCCACGACTTCCCCAAAAAAGAGATGGCAGTGCTTGAAGATGAATACGAGAAAGTACTTGTGATAGCATTTTGCTTTCCTTAATGTAATATCTGATTTGTGGATGAATAATGGGCTCATTTATTAATAAGCTCTGTTTTTTGGGATATATCTAATTTTGTGGAGGGGGGGGATCTTCTGACCAGCTGGATCTTCATAGTCTGGCGGAGCTACAAAGTCAAGGAGTTCCTCACAAGGACGACTCCCCAAAATACTGTTACAGTCTGGGGACTGATGGAAAATATGGTAATGGAGGGTGAAAAGATAATGTCAGGCAGTTAAATATTTACCGCACAGTGACACGCTAAAAAACACTCGGAATACTTTGGTAACCGCACAGCGGTAACCGCACAGCGACACACTAAAAAACACTCTGAACACCTCGGTAACCGCACAGTGACACGCTAAAAACCACTCGGAACACCTCGGTAACTGCCCAGTGACATGCTAAAAAACACTCGGAACACCTCGGTAACTGCCCAGTGACATGCTAAAAAACACTCGGAACACCTCGGTAACTGCCCAGTGACATGCTAAAAAACACTCGGAACACCTCGGTAACTGCCCAGTGACATGCTAAAAAACACTCGGAACACCTCGGTAACTGCCCAGTGACATGCTAAAAAACACTCGGAACACCTCGGTAACTGCCCAGTGACATGCTAAAAAACACTCGGAACACCTCGGTAACTGCCCAGTGACATGCTAAAAAACACTCGGAACACCTCGGTAACTGCCCAGTGACATGCTAAAAAACACTCGGAACACCTCGGTAACTGCCCAGTGACATGCTAAAAAACACTCGGAACACCTCGGTAACTGCCCAGTGACATGCTAAAAAACACTCGGAACACCTCGGTAACCGCACAGTGACACGCTAAAAAACACTCTGAACACTTTGGTAACCGCACAGCGACATGCTAAAAATCACACGGAAACACCTCTGTAACCGCACAGCGACACGCTAAAAATCACTTGTAACACCTCGGTAACCGCACAGCGACACGCTAAAAACACTCTGAACACCTCGCACCTCGGTAACCGCACAGTGACACACTGGACCAGACCAGCTTTTACACAGAGCAGGGTGGACAGGCACACGACCAGGGTTACTTCACCAAGGATGGACTGCAGGTTATTGATCACATTCCATCTGAGATGTCTTATTTTTATGTATAAGCACAAGTTTCACCATTGTGGTTATTCTTTGCAGGATGTGCTGTTCCCTGTAAAGTCTGTCCGTCTGGCTGGGGGTTATGTGGTACATCAGGTCACAGCAGCAGAGACTTTGAGAACTGGAGACCAAGTGCAACTTAAATTGGATGAGGTGGGAGTAGTAGGAGCAAAAGTACCAACACCATGGTAATACATTATGCAGATACCTTACAGTAAGTGTTGCATTTCCAACTCTAGGCTAACCGTATGGGCTGCATGGTCAAGCACACGGCCCCACACTTGCTAAACTTCGCTCTGCGAGAGTTGCTAGATCCTTCTGTTAGCCAGCGAGGGTCTCACTGCACCGCCAACCGGCTCCGCTTCGACTTCAGCGTGAAGGTACAATGGCTACGAGGCTGCCTTGGTGATTTAATGATTTCCAAAATGTTTAAAGGGCTCCCTGAGTGTTTCTGAGCTACAGCAAATTGAGGAGTTGGTCCAGAACATCATTCGTCAAAATGCAGAGGTGTATGTAGAGGAGATCCCCCTGTCCAACACTAAACAGATTATGGGTCTGAGAACAATAGATGAGGTAAATGGGGATGACTCAATACCACTTTCTCATTTCCAATACTGCAAATACAAAACCAATTCAACCGAAAGTCCTATCCATATCAGACCAATATTGAATATTGAATTGTTGCATCCCTAGAGGTATATATATTTTCATGGTGTAAAATGGGGAGTCCAGTCCTGCTCCTGGAGACCCAACCTCTAGGGATGTCCCAATCAAGTTCGTTGTGTCCCCGATCTGATCCAAGTCATTTAATATTGAGTATCTGCCAATACCGAGTCCTGATTTGATACTTGTACCTTCCTAGTGCTAGGTGCACACTTTAAAGTTTTTTTTTTTTAAATCAATCCAATGTATACAAGCACATGCAGAGAGTTCCTCAGGGGCAGGGCCTCAAATGTAAAAAAGGGGCATCTGTAACTAAGGAGTAGTTCTGATATAGGGCTGGGCGATATAGCTAAAAAATGTATCAACGATATAATGCTTCATGTCGTTCGGTATCGATAATTATTGAAATTTTTATAACGTTTTTTAAAAATAGAAAAAAAGTTTACATTTAACCACTGTATTTTTAAATTAACCTAATTTATTGAGACAAACAACTAATTTGTTTTGGTTTTAACAGTCAAACACACAATAAAAATTATCTAATTTCTAATGTTTTATAACAAATATCTAATTTCTAATGTTTTATATGCAGATTAAATAGATTTTAAGGAAACTTTTGTCTTGTCTCCCGAGGCCACAGGAGGGCGCAATGAGCAAAATAATGCAGCACATAATGTCAACGCATGGAAATAACTGTCTATAAAAAAACGTGCATTACATCTAAATTAACTCATATAAATCAAATATAATTTCATATTTTTCAAATTACATTTTTTTTTGCATAAACAATTATGAACAAAACGGTATCATGTATTTATGCATTGCTTAATACAAAGAGCCAAATCGGCCATCATGCAGATTGCATTTAAAAACATAAGCGAAAGTGAAAAGGAATAAACCTCCACAAATTTGCGACGTGTTTTCTAAAAGTTTAAACTGTTTTAACTTTGCATGGCTACATCTCTTGTGTGAGACGCGAGTGCAGCAGTCATATTTGCCCGTCTAAAAAATGCATTGAATATGCGTTCTGTGTGAATGGCTTGGTTTCATTTTTAACCTAATCCAGATCTTCTCCGCATTTAGCTTCTATATTTCTCTAATATTTTGAATGAATAATGCAGCAGCGGCGCATCTTGTGGGCTAGACTAACAAAACATTAAAATGCAACAACGTCACTTATATCATCATCACCGCATCTTGTGCGCCACTGATGACGCTCCCTGATGCACACCTCACATTCAAATGCAAATGTTTATTTTAAATTCGACTAATATTCATCACAGGCAGGCACAGCACTCATTTTAGCATGTTCATGTTTGTGTGTACTGTCTGCGTCACTCATAGCACGTGCCTATATCGTGCACTATATCGAACATTTTAATATCGTTATCGAAGAAGGTTTACCGTCGATAAATATCGATACCGTTTTATCACCCAGGCCTATTCTGATATAACAATTACTATAGTACAGTGGATTTCGAACAGGTTCCTGGAGCCCAGCCTGATTTAGGTCATCATCTATTTAGTAGAGACTCCAAGATATAAAATAGGAGCAGAAAAACAATAGTGGAGATAAGGTTAGAATAGATGAACCTTGTGATGTTAGAATGGTAGTCTGTCAGTCAAGTCACCTACCCTGACAGTTGACATACAGTGGGGGGAAAAAGTATTTAGTCAGCCACCAATTGTGCAAGTTCTCCCACTTAAAAAGATGAGAGAGGCCTGTAATTTTCATCAAAGGATCGGGCTGCACAATGGCAGAGGTGAGAGTTCCAGACTCGGCTGAAAGCAATGCAGAAGACTAGCAACAACACCATCAGAAAATTGGAGATCAAAGAGGTAGACACGTCTATAGGCAAAAAATTCAGTCTATAGCCCTATTCGGACGGGACTAGTTTTCTTAACTATATTTGAGTTTTGATTCTTATCACATGACGTCTGTGATTTTCATGTACTAATTCGAATGGGACTAACATCTCCATGATTATTACGGAGGTGTGAGGGTCTGTTTTGTACATCTTGGCGTTGCAGAGATCACGCGCTCTGTATGCATGCATTGCGTATCATTCGGATTGATTACCATTAGTATAAACACAGGTTTACTACGAATAGCCTACTATGGTTAAGCTAGGGCTAGTATAGCAAAACCATGGTTAATTTGTGGTTACTTTAGTTTAACTATTTTATTTATTTATTTATTTGTAGGAAAGCTATGTTTAATTTTCATGAAGGTACACATGTAATTAAAACTATGTAATTGAGTGCAGGAATGAAGGGGAGTAATCTTACCTGATGCTGATATTACAGTAGCCATTCTTAACAGTTTAAGTTATGTGATCTGGCTCTTGATTTTATTATTACTTTTTTTTTTCTTTGCCATGAGGCAAACATATAAAAAATGTGCAAGGTAAGAGCGTCGACGGTAGTTCATGTTGGCCAAAACACACAAGGAAACACATTAACACATCGGTAATCACAGACATTCGCATTCGGACTGGATTATAGTTTTCACGGAGTTTGCGAAAAACGGTGGGTGATTTGCTCTCTAATTATTACAGAGGTTGTATGAGGAAAAACACAGACATGGCAGATTCGGACAGGATTAAAAAAACTGAGAACCACACCGCTGTGTGGTTACCAAATACGCAAAATACATCTGTGCAACACAAATTTCTTTAACGACCCCCTGTAAAACTAGTCCCGTCCGAATAGGGCTTATGATGCCCAGAGTTGGGTATAACGTGTGACACCATATACATGTTACTGTATTCAAATTACTTTTCCTGATAATGCAGTAATGTAATGCATTACATTTTAGGTTTGTGTAATTTGATTACAGTTACTAATTTAAATAAAATTGTTATACAAATGCAGTGTTAAGAAAAAGAGATGTATTAGCAATTAGTAATGGGATTACTTTTTGCATGAAGTATTCAGTAATGCAGTCAATTGCAATTTGAAAGTAGTAATTAGTAATTTGTAGTAGATTACTTTTTTGAGTAACTTACCCAACACTGAAGATGCCTATCAAATGATGCCGCTGGGTAGTCATTCCTGTCACATCTGCTTTGTGAGGTTTTGTTGATATGTTATCTGTTTTTTTTCTGCTTCAGGCTGCCTTGAAAGCCAAAGAGCTGCTGGTTAAACACTCTAATAAACCTGTGGTGGTGGACTTGATCCATACAGACTCGATATCGTTAATTACTAAGTTTTGTGGTGATGTTTGATGATTGTATTTGTGTCAAATGTAAACAATTTGTATACATGCGATCTTGTTTAGGTGCTGATGAAGACTGTGCTCCAGCTGAGCGAGAGTACTCCAGACTCCATGGTTATGTTGTTATCTCACCTGCAGTTGTCAGGAAAGGTGCTTTGTGCCTGCCAAGTACCCAAGGTACAGCACACACAAAATCTCACAACTATGATATAATTATCCACAGGTATGTGATTGTCTTCTTACTCTCTTCCTAGGGCTCTGCCAGGGGCTCAGCCCTTAAATGGGCTCATTCTGTGTGTGCACGCTTGGGAGGAAATGCAGACGGCTCTATCGATGTGCTAAATGTGTAGGAAAAGCAGCCAAACTCACAGATATTACAGACATCTTGCAATTGGCTAAAGAATTTGCGCAAAACAAAATCCAAAAGGCATCCTGAAACTAATCTTGGATACCACAATGGATGTATTTCATCAAAATGGTTAAATCAATCAAAAATATACTTCCTGTTCCTTTGTTTTCAAATCCTTTGTTGGGATTGTGAAATTTTGATATTAAACATTGCCATTAGGTTATTTATTGCTCTGTTTTGGGTACACTGTATAATAGTAGGTTTGGTTCAAGAAAATTTTATTAAATTCAAGGAATGGCATTTGCTCTGTTAAGAATTTATAATTGTTAATACATGATTGATATAATTTCTAATCTGCCTGATTGTGTCAGTTAAATGTTACAATAATGGTGTTTGAAATACTGTAGAAACATGGTTTAGTGCAGGGATCCTCAGATCTGGCCCACGAGATCCACTTTCCTGCAGAGTTTAGCTCTAACCCTAATCAAACACACCTGAGCATGTTAATCAATGTCTTCAGGATCGTTAGAAAATCACAGGTAGGTGAGTTTGATCAGGGTTGGAGCTAAACTCTGCAGCGCATTGGCCCCCCAGGGCAAGACTTGAGGAACCCTGGTTTAGTGTGTCAGAGCGCCACCCTGCTGGCTAGAGTTCACCTTAATTGGAGAATCACTATATTCAGCCACCAGAGGGAGACAAGAGCTTTAGTTTAAGTATTTTATACATGAAAACACATTTGAAAAATAATAATATCATAAATAGTAAGAACCTGGGGCCTCATTTATCAACAGTGCGTACGCGCAGATGTGTGCAAATGAGTGCGTAAGTACAGTTGCACACAAAGTGTGGGATCTAAAAACTTGTACTTATACGTAGAAATGTGTGTAAATATAAGCACACCTCTGAGCATGCTTACGCAGAGAATCTAGTGGCAGAATAGCGACACTACACATAAAAAGCATTTAAGAGTGTCACAGTATGCATTAAGCAATCCACATATGTCCTGTGTTTCCTTTAATTATAAAACACTCAGTTTATCATTTGACTGGTTTTAAACAGACAAGTTGCGTAATTGGTGTCAAACCCTATAAAATACTTTTGTTTGTCTCAGTACAATGGCTTCTCTTGCATTATTGGAAGACTTGGCAAACAATGCGCTCCGCAGAGAACGCGTTTTCAAAGAGCGCGCTGAGAGTGAGAGCACAGAACGGCTTCTCAGTCGGTACCGCTTTCTTTGCCATGATTTCGGTGAGGACCCATACATTCACGTGATTTATAAAGGGAGGTGTTGTCACCATATATGGTTCATTGGAGGCGTTTCTGAATGCAAATGACCATGAACGTGAACGAGCATGTTACTTATGTGGGATTTTTTTTTTATGAATGCAAACATCACAAAGATGACATTAAAGATATACAACTTGGTATAGAGTACACAACATTTATCAACAATATGTACAATGTCATCTGAACATACAGAACAAAAAAAGAAAGAAAAAGATAAAGAAAAAATAAAAATTGGAAGAAAGGGTAAAAAACATGAGGGTAAGATATTAATTTATATTTCAATTAGAGTATACAAATGAAAGTCATTACAAATTGAGGTTGTTCGCACATGTGGGATTTATCAACATGATTGCTTACTCATGTGCGTAAGAACTGCGTGCACACATTTGATAAATACAGATTTTCTTGTACTTAGGCACATAATAAATTTCATTCGAAGGACAAAATATAGAACCTTTTCTACGCACTGTTGATAAATGAGGGTCCTGAAGTTTATGAAATAAAGAAGCAGATGAAGTATATGCGTTTGATCGGGTTGCAATCTTAATGAAACGCTTCTGAAGGATTAGAAAAGAGTAGTAGGAAAAGTACTCGCCCAAACTATATTGCAATATGAAAGATACAGATAAATTAAGTTATAGTAAAGCGTAAGATTTTTTTTCTGCTCACGTAGTCAGCTTGTTCCCTCCAACTCCGTCAAATCAACAGAAATTCCCAAGAATTGAGTAGCTAGTTGACACTAGAGGCAGACGGCGGTAGAGTTAGTTTGACGTTTGACATTCATTAGACATTCTGTTTTTTTGGCAATTAAACTCTTTGCGGCGTTTATGTTTTGGAGCCCAAACTAACTCAGATAGACATAAATATATGCCCTTTATGTTGCACAAGGCTTAATTTCTAGGAATTAAAAATATATTTTTTAACCATTTAAATTAATTAAACAATTTAACTACGTGACATTATAATATAAAACCAATACTAAAATGTTCGGGAAAACATACCTGTTGTCGCACAAAGCTCCGTTTTTGGAATTACAATTTTATGTTTTTTATAATAATTTTGCAATTTTTAATGTATGCAATAATATAAATCCATTAAACGACAACACCATTTGATCTAAAGGTATCAAACCAACTGTAAAATATTCAGAATATCATTCCCTATAATGCACAAGGCTTGGTTTTTCAGATTATGCCTTTATTGTTTTTATATATAGTACTGAAACCATATTTGTCCAGGTGCGTTTGATTAGGGTTGGAGCTAAACTGTGCAGAGCTGTGTCCCTCCAGGAATTGAGTTTGAGACCAATGCCTTAGGTCAGTGTTTCCCAACCGGGGTGCCGTCTGTCGAGAGCAGGGGTGCCGTGTAAAAAAATCATTTTTTAATATTTTTAAATTGCTAAAATGTTCAAAAAAGCATCTATTATATAATATAAATTTCTGATGTCGCCAATAATTCAAGATGCACCGAAATTTCTCAGGTTTCACTTTCACGTGGTGTGACCCTATGGGTGTGATGCTCCGCCCAGTCGCTCCACTCGTATACCGTTCATGCTCATCGGAACAGCAAAGTCCACTCAAAAATTGAGCCGACAGGAAACATAGATGTCATACAGTATTGCTTCTGTCTGCAATAGCCCTACTGTGTTGTAACATGGTGTGGTATATATGGGCAACTCTGGTAAGGCTGCCCTCTCATTCATTGATCTGCTAACCGCTATGTTATGCTCTTGTGTTCTGATAATAATAGCTTTCTAGGACTAAACATTATTTGGATAATTGGTAAAAAAAATATCTTAACCCTACTGTTAGACCTACCTGAAAAACTAAGGCATGTCGTTATTTTTTATTTGTACTATCATTATTAATTTCTTTATTTGTTCTTATTTTATTATTGACTGCTTACTTATAATTTTTTATTAAATTCAAAGTTTGAAATGAAGTTATCTCGTGCTACTGCACCAAAATTACCCCACTGTAAAATAAAAAAAACACTGAGTGAGCAACAGTTTGTGAGATAGCTAGTTATAATGGTAATTAAATAATGTTTACATATGTATAAAAGCCTACATTAAAATCTGTCATATAAATTGGTCTCTTCATTAGAAATTAGCCTACTGATTATAACCATTGATGGACACAATGTTTTAATAATATTAAAAATATCTGTATGACATTATATTCTGCAGTTCTTCCCTGTTGTACCGAATATCTATACTTTTCAAATGATCATATCGAAGTTAGAAATTCAAATATTGTGACAAAATTAATTTTGTAGGGTGCCACACGTTTGTTAAAATTTTCCAAAGGGTACGCGACTAAAAAACCGTTGGGAAACACTGCCATAGATGATACTTTTTTACCACTAAAAATAATAAAATTAGATTTTTTAATGTTTAAACATAATTTGTTTAAATAAAACCCATTAGCATAAGCAATTAGACCATCATTTGCATTCTTAATCAGTGAGTTGAAATTTGAGTGAGAGAGAACTAAGGTTGCATCATCCATCAGCAAACAGTAAGAATATCTGAAACATTCGACAAGTCATTTAGGAAATAATAATGGTCCAGGTATGGACCCCTGAGGAACCCCACAGAGTACACTTGCTTTGCTAGAATAGCAACCCTTAAAACAAACAAACTTGTCTTCTATTAAAAATTGAATTCTTCAACCATTTAAATGTAGAATCATGAAAACTGTATTTATATGACTTTTCCAATCAAATATAATGATTAACTGTAAAGTCTCACATCCACAAACAGATGCTGAACTTACTTCAAATCTCTAATTAAATTAACCATCTTTATAGACATAATCAGTGTTTTACCACCAACTTGCAGTTCTCTGCTAGTGTCTGCATTGACATTTTACTCTTGGGTGATATTTCTATTGAGTTTTGCATTCCGACGTCACAGTTTTCACAAATTTGCATTTTTGTAGATTACAGAGACAATAATGGTATTGTTTTCAAAAATGTGTACTTTGAAACCCTTTTTTAAAAGTTTACATTTTCATGCCCCCAAAACGTGGTTGTCATGTAAGTGATCAGCCAAAATGCATAAAAAGTTTTTTGTTTTTTTTTAGATGAAAACCGTGTTGTGTAAACACCCTAAGTTTTCCCACTTACTGTAGGTGCATACCACACTCTTCACGTTTGATAATTTGTCCGTTTCTCATAGTCCCACCCACAATGTTATATTTACGACTTAAGGACATAAAGTAAATACTTAAGATTTGTGTGAAGAAGTATGAACTGGTTATACCAGTTGAAACAAAGTCTCAGCGATGAATCCAAACTGTCTACCAGTGAAATCAGACCACCAATACATTACCTAGATGTACAGCAGTACATTTGTTACAATATTTATCAATCTTTGTTAATGTTAGTTAATAAAAAATACAACTTCTTTGTTAGTTTGTGTTAGCTCAAGTAGCCTACTTATGTTAACAAATACAACTTTTAATTATTTATTAGTAAATGTTGAAAATGAATGCTTTAGAAGTATTGTGTACACTTAAAAATAAAGGTTCCAAAAGAGGGTATGGTTTGTAGCAATACCATAGAAGAACCCGAAGAATGCCTCAGTGATCAGAATGACCACTTCTTTCTTACTGTGAATAACATTTTAATAACCAAAATAATCTTTTACATTTTTTTTTATCATAATAAAGAACCTTTTGAGTAATGAAAAGGCTCCATGGGTGTTCAAGGTTCTTTATGGAACCATCAATGCCAATAAAGAACCTTTATTTTTAAGAGTATAGAAGCATTGTGCATTGTTAGTTCATGTTAACTAAAACTGTTGACTAATTTTAACAAATGGAAGCTTATTGTTAACTATTAACCAGACTAATATTGTAGGAGGACATGTAAAGGGAACTACAGACATTTTTCTTTCAGCGTTATAAAGAATCCAACCAGTATTTCATATAATGTTTATACAGTCATAATACTGTAGAAAAGAGGAAGAGCATTTTATAATTCACATATGGCCTCACACATGGCCTGGAGTACACACACACACACACACACACACACACCTCTGTTCTCTGTGAGGGACAAACTCTGAAGTGATGTTAAAAAAAAGTAGCAGAGCAGCATATTTTGTACCACCAGAGTAAACATCTCAGAAAGTTAATGTGCCAGATTTTGTTGTGATCTTGAATCAGAACTTCTGGCTTTGGTGAGGTATGTAGTTTCATTTAATTCACCCAAGTGCTTTCAGAGAAAGCAGTTTAATATAAGATAACAGTTTATCTCAAAATGTAAAAAGTAATAATAAATAAATACGTTTTAAAAGTAATTTGTGGAAAGATCCTCTTATAATTGTATTGGAAAATGTTTAAGCCCCACCCCCAGTTCATGAGAAGGAATGAACAACTCGGCTACTCCAGGAAAAAATTACATGCATCTCTCAGTGATTCCTTTATATAAGCAGTCATGGCGATCGGAATCATGTGGAAGAGGTATGTTCACCCCTGTTTTTAGTTGCTCTTTAAATTGTGCTTACATTTAAATTTGATGATTTTGATGACATCGTTAGCTTTATTTTTATTTCATGTTAGCTTTGGTAATTTTCATATTTTAACTTACGTTATATGGCAAAAATTGTTAACTCTGTAAAAAGACGTGTTCCAAATTCAGGTTTCTTTGCTTTAAAAATGTATGTCGACCTGTACAATACTATTTCATTAAAAATAAAAAGTTTAAGACAGGGAAAACCAGCACGGACACTTTTAGTACTGTAGATAAAGAATGGCTTATGTGAATGATTTGCATCATAACATATTTGAATGTCAAATACACACAAAAACTGCACTTGCAAATGATCAGCGGTGGGTTTTCAGATGCTTTTGATGCCAGCTACGAAAATTTTTTATTTTATCAGAATTTGTAGTGGTGTTATTGTTACTCATCCACTTAAATTTACATTTTAGAGACTTAAGATATTCACTTTTACATTTAAACCTTGCTGGACAAACAGATAAAACATTAAAAGTGTAATACTATTCGAAAGATTCATATTTTCAGAAATAAGGACTAAATGTGTCAAAAACAAATCTGAATGAGATTATACAGACATTTAACCTTTTGTTTCTTTTTCTTTTTCAGGTGTTGTTTGGCTCAGGATAGAGATTTAATACGTCACAGTAAAACAGGATTCGTTCTGCTGGTCATATTGACATTATCATTGTTTGTCATCTCTTGTATCTACGTTTTCTCATTTAATCCAGTCAAACATTCTCACACCTGGTTTAACCTCGTAAATCAAACTCAGTCCTATAATGTGTTGACTGAGGGCTTGTCTGGCAAAAAATTTGTCTGGAATTTTTTAACTATTCCACAAATCATTCAAACAACTACCACACTAAAAAATCACATTTGGATGCATCATCATGTGGCTCATCCACGCAACTATCATTTCATTCTGGACGAACCTGATAAATGCAAGCAGGATCTGTTCCTGGTCTTGATGGTCCCTGTGGCCCCCCATGAGGTAGAGGCTCGTAACGCCATCCGCAGCACATGGGGGAATGAGAGCTCAGTGCAGGGAAAAGCAGTGCTGACTCTGTTCTTGGTGGGTTTGACTGGAGGAGCCGAAGCTCAACAGCAGCTGGAGGAAGAGAGTCGACAACGCAGAGATTTGCTGCAGAGCAACTTTGTGGACTCCTACTTCAATCTGACCATAAAGACCATGGTGATCATGGACTGGTTGGTCACTCGTTGCCCTCAAGCAAGTTTTAGTATGAAGGTTGATTCTCACATGTACATAAACCTGGAGAACCTGATGACCCTCCTGTTGGCACCCAACACACCCAGACAGAACTACATCACAGGGTATTTGATGTGGAACCAAAATGTCATTAGAAACAAAAAATCGAAGTATTACGTCTCAGTGGAGCTGTACCCTGAACCAAAATACCCCACGTATGTTTTGGGAGTAGGATATGTGTTCTCCAATGATCTTCCCAAAAAAATAGTTGAGGCTTCCAAGGACATTAAGCCATTTAACATAGAGGACGCATATGTGGGCACTTGTCTGAAACGGTTGGGCATAAAACCCTCACGTTCTCCAGATCCTTCTAAGTTTCGAACTTATATGAAGGATTCTAAAGGTCACAACCTTTCCAAGGTAATTACAACAATCGCAAGGTCACCGAAGCAGATAATAAAGTTCTGGCAAAGTGTGAAGAGACACAAATGAACAGATAAAACAGCATGCAAGGAACAGGAATGAGCAAAATGAAGACACAGCACATCTTCTGAGCAAATGGCTATGATACACTTTCCTTGAAGAGGAAATAATTACAGTGGGTAAAATAAGTATTGAACACGTCACCATTTTTCTCAGTAAATATATTTCTAAACGTGCTGTTGACATGAAATTTTCACCAGATGTCAATAACAACCCAAGTAATCCATACATACAAACAAAACAAAACAAATATTTTTCAGAAATTTCAGAAATTAAGTTATGTGTAATAAAATGGAATGACCCAGGGAAAAAGTATTGAACTACTGAAATGTATTTAATACTTTGTACAAAAGCCTTTGTTGGTAATGACAGCTTCAAGACGCCTCCTGTATGTAGAAACTAGTCGCATGCATTGCTCAGGTGTGATTTGGGGATTTTGGCCCATTCTTCCACAGAGTCTTCAAATCTTGAAGGTTCTGTAAGCCTCTTCTATGAACTCTGATCTTTAGTTCTTATTTTCTATTGGATTCAAGTCAGGTGAAATTAAACGTTGATGTGGCATTCTAGCAGCTTTATTTTCTTTCTCTGAAACCAATTGAGAGTTTTCTTGGCTGTGTTTGGGATCATTGTCTTGCTGAAATGTCCACCCTTGTTTCATCTTCATCATCCTGGTACTGTAGGTGTTGGGAACAGTGTTAATTTTGTCGACTAAAAATATTTGTTAACGGACATTTTTTCTGTGACTAAGACGAGACATTGACGAGCAAAAACTAATATCTGATGATAAAAACTATGACAAAATTCAAGCCTTGTCTTCGTTAACAAGAGGAGACGGGACTATAATGTTATTTGAGGTCTACCGGACATTCAAAATGCATCCTATAGGCTACTGTCTTGTCTTTCAAAATGTGCGTCGCTGTCATTGGATAGCAATCGGATATGGGGCGATTGCATTGCAGCCACAGTGGATGGATAGGCTATACCAAAATGCAAACTAGCGATCTGAAACAATGACTGAAACAATGGGGAGGGGGGGACCATTCTAAGGGCCCACACACTTTTGGGGCCCCCATAGATCTGTTTTATTAGTAGTAACAGTAGTAGTAGTAATGTAATAGAAATTATAAATTTATCTACCAAAGAGTTACAAATAAAACAAAATTACGACTTATTTCTGCATTTCCATCAAAATTATCTCCCCCCATTCACTGCATGGTTTCGTCCCGTCCTACGTAGCCCAGAGTCACTGAGTGAGATCAGATGGTAAACTGTCAAATTAGATTTGCATTGCAGCCACAGTGGATGGATAGGCTATACCAAAATGCAAACTAGCGATCTGAAACAATGACTGAAACAATGGGGAGGGGGGGACCATTCTAAGGGCCCACACACTTTTGGGGCCCCCATAGATCTGTTTTATTAGTAGTAACAGTAGTAGTAGTAGTAATGTAATAGAAATTATAAATTTATCTACCAAAGAGTTACAAATAAAACAAAATTACGACTTATTTCTGCATTTCCATCAAAATTATCTCCCCCCATTCACTGCATGGTTTCGTCCCGTCCTACGTAGCCCAGAGTCACTGAGTGAGATCAGATGGTAAACTGTCAAATTAGAGATGTCTTCGAGTTCGATGGGGGGCAAACCGAGCCGGACGATTTGGTCAGTCGCTCTTTTAAACACATTTCAGTTTTGCTATAGAAAATCTACAAATTCACAATCTGGTTACATAGAGCAGCAGCAGGAAGCGTGAGGGTGTCATGGCAACCAGACATACACTGCACGCGAATTACGGCTGCGCTTCTATTTTGCCACACTAAACTTAGCAATAAACACGTTGAAAATAATATGCAATTAACATGTCTGTCAAAACGATCTCAAAGGAGGCTTTTATTAAGCAAATCAGTGAATGAATTACTCATCCACTGTTTAAAAAAAACTTTAGCTGGGTTTCACAGGCAGGGTCACAATTATCTACAGTGTATGAAGCTAAAGGTTTTTGGGTTAAGGTTCATAATGTAGAACATTTTTAATATTGTATGCTGTATGTGCATAGGTAGCTAGCAAACAAGGAATACAGCTGTTAAGCTAATAGTCACATTTAGCTGAGTAAGATCATGATTGAAAAAACTGCTGGAAATGCTGCTATGGGGTGTCCTATTTATTATTTTAGGATTTTTTTGTTTGCCCCAGTGAAGCATTTCTATTCATATAACTGATTAAGCAGTCAGACTCATTCCATATCAGCAGAATAGTGTGGTACAGAAAGTCTATGTCCATAAAATACTGATATTTTTACATACTGATAAAAAAAAATATATAGCCTGAAAGCACTGTAAGTCGCTCTGGATAAAAGCGTCTGGTAAATGCATAAATATAAATGTAAATAAAACAGGTTCTGAATGAATTATGTTACTGATACCTAATGGTCAAAAGCAAATGTAATAGGTCAATATGATTAAATTGCAGACAAATATTTTGAATAGCTAGGCTGGCTTGTACACTTTATTGCCAAAAGTATTGGGACACCTCCTTCTAATGAACAGGTTTGACTACTTTAGTAATTTCCATGAGTACAAATCTTAATGTTTAAGCATATAATGCTATTCTAGGAAATTGTGTGCTTCTAATTTTATACCAATAATTTGAACAGGACCCTTTTCTATTCTAACACAACAATGCCTCTGTGTATAAGGCAAGGTTTAAAAAAAAAAGATTGATTCAGTCAGTGTGGACGAACTTGATTGGTCTGCAGAAAGTCAAGTCCTAATCCCAGCTGAACACCTCTGGTGTGACTTTAAATCCAGACCTTGAGCCAAAAGCTCATCACCAAACACCTGTGACTTGTACATACATATGGACAAATGCATTGGGACACCCCCTTCTTTAGAACAGAAACAGGCACTTCCAAAACTGTGGCAACAAAGATGGAAACATAATTCATGTATTTCAAAATTGTATTTCCATCTTTTTTGCCACAGTTTTGGAAGTGTCTAAAATGATTGTACGCATATGTACAAGTCATTGGTGTTTGGTGATGAGTTTTTTTTTGTTTGTTTTATTGAGTTTTCCCAATACTTTGGGCAATATAGTGTATGTTGGTGCGGTAGGGGGCCCAACCTCATATTCTTTCATAGGGCCCAAAATTGCCAGCAGCGCCCCCTTACCAGACGTCCCGTTTTTCCCGGGAGTCACAATTCGTTGTCGATTACAGTTTTTTTCAATTACTAAAAAGAATTTACCAATACTTAAAGTACTTTTTCTAAACTCTAAACTCTTTAACACAGCAACACACCTACTGTACATCACACAATTAGCCAAATAGTAAATTTTCTGGCCAAAACCACATTTGTTAAATAAATACAAACTCTACATTTCAAAATGCCGAATACCTTTGTCTACATTTACTAACTCTATCAAAACACAGCAAACCCAAATCAAAATCGAGTCATTCAGTCAAAACATTGGCACTGGTTTTCTATCCAATAGGAACATGGAGTCGATCATAGTGTATAGACTGTCAAAATCATAAAAATTAATGGCATTACAAAAACTGCACTACATGTCATGTCTCAGTTCGACCTGTATAGAACATACAATATGAGATACATTGAAAAAAAATAAAAATAATAATAATTCAGTCAGCTGAGCTATACATTTTTTTTGTGTAAATAAGTGGATTAATTTTAGATCGTATGTGTACAGCATAGTGAAGGAGTCATCAGTACTTTATGGAATGTAAAAGAAAAGTGACAGAATTGCTGTAGTAAAGGCTTTATTGGCAAAATGAAAATGTCTGTGTCTGTAAACATACATGGTAATAAAGTTCTTTATGACTTTCTGACAAGGGAGAAGGAGAGGTAGGGGGCAAAAGGCAAAGGGCTGTATGACAATATGAAGTATTTAAAAATAAATAAATAAACATACAGCCTTTGCCTTTTGCCCCCTACCTCTCCTTCTCCCTTGTCAGAAAGTCATAAAGAACTTTATTACCAAGTATGTTTACAGACACAATGAATTTGACTGGACGACAGGAGCTTCCAGTGCAGAAGAAAGTATGCACATAGTGCAGACATACATGACAGTGCAGACATATACAGGAATTATAACAGTAATATAAGAAAAACAGAAAATTATGGTCGAAGAGAGAGTGGGCTGGGTGTGTGGGGTCCAAAGTGATTTTCTTAGCCCTTTTCCTTACTCTGGAGGTGTACAGATCTTGGAGGTTTGGCCAATAATCGTCTCAGCAGTCTTGGCTGTCTGTTGTAGTCTTGATGTCTGATTTGGTAGCTGAACCAAACCAGACAATCCTGGTCCAACTACTCCTCTCCCTCGTCCAGACATTTTCTTTCTTTTTCTGCTTCTCTGTGTTTTTGAAAAAAAAACAATCCAGAAAGTGCCTTTTTATTGTGCATGGCCATGTAATGGAAAGACTTGAAATTATTCATTAAGATTTGAATTAGCTATTTCTCAATTATCAGTAATTAAAATAATTCTTATCAGCTCTTTTGCTGCAGAAGTAGAGGCTTTACACTATATTTAAAGTTTGGAACATTAGGTCTTAATTTCTGTCATGCTGTGTTTAAGCATTTGTAAAAAAGATAAGAACGATCCATGATTTTGGTATGGGGTAAGCTTGTATGAAAAGAAAATTTAAGCATCATGTTAATTGACTGAATATTGTGTGAAAACAACATGAATTGTGTTAATGGTATGGTCACAACAGACGGATGTTTTGCTAATTGTGTTTAGAGTTTTGAAAATGTGATTATAGATTGGACAAAGGGATGTTAGCAATTGAAAAAAACTAACTAGTTAGTGAAGGCGGGATAGGCGGAATCGCCGCTGATAGAAGTGCTCTCTCTCGCGCACCCGCCACTTCTTAAGTTCTCATATACAGCGGCAGCCCGCGATCAGTTCTCAGTGCTCAAATACACACACAGCAGTCCAAATGTATATCGTGAAGAGTATCTCACATAAATACAGTCGGTTATGGAATAAGTGAACGTAAACAGGTGGGTGAAAACTGAATGTGTGTCAGTATTACATGCATGCCTTCTGTCTTAAAGGGACAGCATTCCTAATTAAGTACCTGTCCATGTCATTAATGTTAACCAACAAAAGATGTTAAATAAATATATAAGTAATATATATATGAACAACTATCATTTTTATAACTTGCTCCCTTTTCACTACTGTCAAAGGGACAGTTCACCCAAAATTCAATCCTTGATTCAAATTTCTCATAAGCTTAATTGATTTGGTCTAAAGAGAGAAGAATTAGTGACTATTTTTGTTTGAAGACTACATATAAAATAGCTACCAAAATAAATGTTGGTAACTGCAGTTTTGACAAAGTAATGACTAAAAGTTGACAAAAATGCAATGACTTTTCATCGACAAAAACTATGAAAGACTCGAATGACTAAAAAGTGACTAAGACTATTAAACATTTTCATCTCAACATAAAGACTAAGACTAAATCAAAAATGCCTGTCAAAATTAAATTAACACTGTACACAAGCAACTGGTTCTGTTAAGGCCAGGACACGAGTGTTAGTTTGCAGCTGGCTGTAGTCTGTGAAGTGTGTTCAAGCACAGTTCTTTTGTTGAGGCGCCGCAGACGTGAGGCCACAACCCCGTCAGCTTTCATCGCCGCTAGTTCTTTGAAGTCGGCTTGGTGTGTCCCAAAACAAGAGCCAAAAAGGAGAGTGGAGGCTTTGTGAATTTGAATATGGAAAGCATACACACACACACACACACACACACACACACACACACACACATGCATATATACACACATATACATATAGGCCTACAGCAGGTAAAATAAGTATTGAACACATCACCATTTTTCTCAGTAAATATATTTCTAAAGGTGCTGTTGACATGAAATTTTCACCAGATGTCGATAACAACCCAAGTAATCCATACATACAAACAAAACAAAACAAATATTTTCAGAAATTAAGTTATGTGTAAAATATATATAAAATATCAAATGGAATGACATAGGGAAAAAGTATTGAACACATGAAGAAAGGGAGCAAAAAGGCATGGAAAGCCAAGGTGTCTTAAGGCACCAGCTGAAATCTATCAGTAATTAGAAAGCAATCCTGCCCCTTGACAGTTGAAATTAATATTAGCTGATTCAGTCCCAAGTTGTGTAGCAGTATTCAGCTTATGCGCCAGCAAAACAAATATTTCGAATTTTGTGTTTTGGTGCTATACTCTGTACGCCATTGCTGTCAATAAATACATGTCTGTTGGATTTACTTATTGTAGAGTAATCGAAAGTTATCCTGAGTATTGTAATGATTGAGGTCATTTTTAAAACGAGTGGTGCTCATTAAATCCATCAGAATTTACCATGGATGTACTGGTATGAATTTATGCTTATGAAACTCCAAAAGACAACAAGTCTGTTCTGACCATTTGTGCAACCCGCTCAGATTGTGCTAAATCCCATTAAACAGATAGGTAGCACAAATCGATAGCGAAACCTGTGACCCATAAGATTGTGCTACCATCTGCTCCTTCAACACAGTACTGCTTTAGTAGCTAAGACGTTTAAGTATAAAATACAGTAATAATGTACAGGTTTACTTCTATAATATAGTAGTGGTATATAATCCATTTTTGGAAATTTAGCCTAGCATGATTCTGAAATGAAAACTGCTCACCTACATTAAACTTTTCATTCTCACTTTGGTCCATCTGCATCCTTTGCAATATATCCAAACCCATTTAATAACTCCCCACTAGCAAAATCACTTTTAAATTACACAAGGATGGATGAAACAGCATGAAGAGAATGAATAACATCCCGTAAATCTACTAATTAAGTGAGGCATAATCTAATAATCATCTGTTTTAATGCACAGGGTAATTTGATTAACTGTGCTGATATTATACTATTTTGTTCTATAAATGTCTTACCTTTTTAAAAGTTCGTCACAGAGGTCTCTTCTGCTGCATCTGAACTGTTTACCGTTTTTCAGCGACGGATCCATCACCAATGAAATCGAGCCAGAGACTTGAGTCATGGCTACGGGGTGGGGTTTTCGCGTAGGGGGCGTGGTTTGCGCTCAACTGGGGAAAAAATCACGCGCTGCATCTCTACGGCGCTGAGTGTTAGCGCTAACTTCCGGGAACTATTGAGCGGCTCCACGATCCGCCATTGCTGTAAAAAAACTGGTCCATTGGAGTGAACGGAGTTGTCACAACTCTCTCTCTCTACGGCTCTGGACCCTGCCTGTGAAACCCAGCTAAAGTTTTTTTTAAACAGTGGATGAGTAATTCACTCCTTGATTTGCTAAATAAAAGCCTCATTTGAGATCGTTTTGACAGACATGTTTATTGTGTATTATTTTCAACGTGTTTATTGTTTAGTGTGGCAAACGGTGGCAAAATAATTTATTAATAATTCGCGTGCAGTGTATGTCTGGTTGTCATGACAACCTCACGCGCTTCCTGCTGCTGCTCTATGTAACCAGATTGTGAATTTGTAGATGTTCTAGCAAAACTGAAATGTGTTTAAAAGTGCGACTGACCAAATCGTCCAGCTCGGTTTGCGCCCCTCGAACTCGAAGACATCTCTAATTTGACAGTTTACCATCTGATCTCATAATAATAATATTATTAAGATAATTTTGCTGGAAATGCAGAAATAAGCAGTAATTTTGTTTTATTTGTAACTGGTAGATACATTTAGAATTTCTATTACATTACACTACTACTGTTACTACTAATAAAACAGATCTCTGGGGGCCCAGCGGCGCCCCTGCCTAAACCTACCCACCCTTAACCTAAACTTACCCTTAAAACAATGCAAATATATTTTTGGTAGCACAATCTGATAGCATGTTTCGTCAGTACAAAGTCATTAAAAATGTATAGGGGCCTTGCTATAGGGTTGAAAGAGATAAGGGAAATATAATTATTCTCCCACAATTTTGAAACAATAAAAATCTAAACAAAATAACATGTTAGAGGTTCTGACAAAATGCTAATTTCTGCAGTCTATTTATAAAACATAATAAATATACAACGAATTGTTCAAATTTATGTTGAACGAATGATTCAATAACTTGCTCATACTATTCTGAATGAAATCGTTTTTTGAACAGATCTCTTTTTAAGTCACCTGCTGGTGTTAGGTTGTAATAGGTACAATCTTTATTTGAATCATAAAGTCACTTGCAAATAAATGTGTATGTTTCACATACACATGCAGGGACGTGCACAGACATTCTGAGGGGCAGGGGCTCAAGTGCGAAAAAGGGTCTCTTCCACCTTCAATAGTATGAGGTGCCGGACTGGACAAAAGTATGGGAAGCCAAACAACCCAAAAGTGGGACGAAACAGCGTGGTATTAAAGTGTTCGCGACCCGACTCTACAGCGCAGAGAGGACGTGTTTACTAGCGTCACCGAACTGACAGCGCTGCGCGGATCAGGAAGCCCAAAACAACCCAAAGGTGGGAGTAACATGGTTGTCTCCATTGGCAACACGCACGATTTGTGTCGATTGTAAGTGACGTCGCAGGTATCGGAGAGTGCAAGTGGCGATTGCAAGTGACTTCGAAATTTAGTTGTCTGACAAGTCTTCGGGTTTGAGTTGTTCCTTCATCACGTGACAGCCCCATAAGCTTTAACCAATGCAGTCTGAGCCGGAAAGAGAATTGATTAGTTCTTTTTTTTT
>NW_015506628.1:211896-219201 GCF_001515645.1 Sinocyclocheilus grahami
TTTTTTTAAATAAATAAATCATAAATAATTTAAAATAAAAAATAACTTAAATGGAATATTACACATAAAATGTCAACTTCAAAGAATACACAGGAGGTAACCCTTACATCAAAGTCAATATTTTTTCCATCAATACAGTAGTTTTAGCAGCTTTCTTATTAAGTGATGAGCAGAGAGATTCACAAAATAATTTCAAATCAATACAAAAAATCCTAAAATTGGGCATACAATCAGTGACTTTACATTTGTGAAGATGAAATAGGCCACAAAGAGTTAAGAGTTTTTAGATATAATCCAGCTCCTTTGATCCTGATTCCCAAATTAAAAATAGTGCATTAATTATCTCAAAACTAAAAAGTTTGTTGTAAGCTGAGAAAACAAGCCAAGACATTTCTTTCCAAAAATCCTTTGCATTTACATTTACATTTACATTTAGTCATTTTGCAGACGCTTTTATCCAAAGCGACTTACAATTGGGGAATACATTTAGCGATTCTTCTTATAGAGGCAAACATATAGGAAGTGCTTGTAATACCAAGTTTCTAGACATTGTTCAAATAAGTACAAGCTAGAAAGAGAAGGAATAAATAAAGAGAGATCTTTTTTTTTATGATGAAGTCAAGTAGCTTTGAAAGAGATGAGTTTTCAGCTGTCGCTTGCATACTCATGCATGTTTGCATACTCACATTCAAAAAATAAGTGTGATATTGCTTCCAAATTAGAATTACAGAATGTGCATTGTGAAGAGATGTCCAACTTAAATTTTGAGAGTAAAGAATTACAGGAATAGTACATTTTTATAGTAAAGTTCTTTCATCTTGTTAGGTAACAGAAACTTGTCAATACCGGCCCATATTTTAATAGTAGTTAAAATTTATTTTAATTATAAAATGCTTTAGGATGACAACTAAACTTCTTAATAAGGATTTTTCTAATCCAGAAGTTGTTACATTTAACATTAGAAAGCTCCAGACCTCCAATACAAAATTTTGGCATTTCACATTTTGAAGATCTGTAACAATCCCTAACCGAATGTAACAGTTTACGTGAAATAGAATTAATAACCAATTCATACACTCTAGGTGAGGTATCCACTTCAAAGATTTCTGAAAATTCAGAATAGGAATAGAAGTTACCATCCTTTTTTAACAAATCTAAAACAAAAATTACACCTTTGTCAAACCAGTTTTTAATAAAGACAGATTTTTTTCCACGCAGCACATTCTGATTAAGAATTGATTAGTTCATCTCTCGAGTCTTTCGAATCATTCGTTCTTTTGTCACGTGACGTGACAGCATTGGATAGAGAAATTAGCTAATTTACAAGCTTCCTTACAAACGGGTGCATAGTTATTATTATTATTATTATTATTCTAATTCAAATCATTATTATAGTTATTATTTACTCTTACAGTTTCGATGCGTTTCTGGTCTCAAATTGTAGCTTTTTACTTTTTACAGTTTATAAATGTGTGAATATCTGTCATGATGGTTATTTTCCATAACATTGAATGTTGTAACAAAGGTAATAAAGAGTTGGTTATTATTATTAAGTCTCTTTCCGGCTCAGTCTGCATAGGGTAAGCTTAAGGGTCTGTCACGTGATGAACGATCTACTCGAAAAACCCGAAGACTCGAGAGATGAACTAATCAATTCTCTTTCCGGCTCAGTCTGCATTGGTTAAAGCGTATGGGGCTGTCACGTGATGAACGAGTGACTCGGAAAAACCCGAAGACTCGAACCAGGTGAACTACTTGACTAATTCCAGTACAGAACCTATAGGATGTTGCGCATGCGCGACTGAACGAATCACTCCCCGAGACGACTCGTTCTTCCCGAGTCACATTAAAGATTCATTCAAAATGAACGAATCGTTCAAGAACGATTCAACACTATTATTAATGTAAATCATTGAGGTCAAATGGCTAGGCGCATCGTAGAAACGATATTAACTACCCCTGACATTTTGAATAGAATCGAGGAGGCTCTAGGGGACAGAGACATTAATTCACAAAATGAGAGTCGAAGACTTTTTAACCGTTTGCCACAAACTAGACCAACTCCACCATTCCAGTTCGCACGTAACTTAAGTATTGAGGCCTCACGTGGAACTGTAAACATGAGAAGAAGGTAAAATAGTGAATAACAATGTACTCTTATATGCTATTCATCTTGCAAAGTATTGCATTAAGTCACAGACATTCTTATAATTGAGTATTTAACTGCCTGAAGTAAGATATGTTGTTATTTCAGAATTAGATAATGAAAATGCAAGTGCACAATTAAAGTCTCATTTCCTTTAGGTGCCAAAGAAACACAGGTGGTCCTTTCATTAGAGAAGTGTGTCTTTTGACCTCCCCAGAAACCACAGTTGTCCCTAAAGGAATGGCAAGAGTCCAACTCCTAAATAATGGTTGGATTATTAGTGGAGTACAATTCCAAAAACGTTGGAATGCTCAACAGGTGTTGCAGCATATTCATTTTATTTATGAATCGAAACTTCAACTCAACACTGAGTAAGTAACTAAAACTCTGATATCAGTTGTTTAAATGGTTTTATACTGCATTTTAATTACATTTGTTTTAATAATAAATCCCTTACGAAAATGAACCATGGTTTTATTATAGTAAAAGTGTAGTAACCTTGTTTTTGGTGGATTGATTACCATTTGTATAACCACAATTTTACTACAAATACCATGGTTAAACTATGGTTAGTCTAGCAAAGCCATGGTTATTTTGTGGTTTCCATTGTTTAACTGCAATAACCATGTGTTTTGGTTGTTTTGTAGTAAAACCATGGTTAATTTTTGTAATCAATAATTTAAAAACTAAAGGGATAATCACCCAAAAATGAAACCCCGTATTTTTTATTCCGTAATAAGGGCAATTCATACAAAACATTTAAACTGAGCTACTTTAATACCATCTCCGAACTTTCTACCGCGACTCTGCTGTTCTTCGGCTGGTTCTTCCCTGTATACATTGATTGACAGATGTCTCGTCCAGTCAGCGGTGAGTAATCCCAAACCAATGGCACTGTCTCAAGCTATACCTACCTTTTCCAGTTTGTCTGAATTGTTGTTGTGTTTTCTGACTTGTTCATTTGTTTTCAAATTTGTCGTTGTGTTTTCTGACTTGTTATTTTGTTTTCGAATTTGTCATTGTGTTTTCTGACTTGTTATAATGTTTTCTGAATTGTTGTTGTGCTTTCTGAATTGTTATTTTGTTTTGTAGACTTGCATTTGCATTTGTAATTTGTTATTTTGTTTTCAGAATTGTGATTTGTTTAGCACTTCTCTGCCACCGTAACATACACTCCAGTTAGCTTGGACTCAAGTGTGTCCCAAACCTATTAATGTGTTATCCCATCTTGATTTGAGAATGTTGAATAAAGCATCTTGTGTTTTTATTGAAAACAAGGAGCAATGTTTTGTACAACGGAGATTCAATGTCACAAATTTGCAATGATTTCATTAGACGTCATGCAGAATCTTAAATATTTCCTCATTTAATGTCACACGGTTTCTTTTTTAATTATTTGACTTTCAATGTGGTCTCAGGCTTTTTGACCCCACTGTACACCAGTGAGTGGGTGAGGATTACAAATTTAAACACACTTATTCAGTATTTATTATGCAAGTAATTTACCTTCTTTTTTAATTGTAAGATTGGAGATATTGAGAGCTTTAAACACACAGCTGGTCAAACCTACACTGGAACCTGGAGTTGAACTGACTGGAGCCGTACTCTGCATGCTTTTTAAAGACAGAGTCATCTATGTACGCCCTTCTGTTGACCTGTCTCAGCCTGATCGAGAAGGGTCTGGCTGCAGCTGGCGCTTGCACTCAGACGCAAAAGGGTCTGGCTGCAGCTGGCGCTTGCACTCTCAGACGTGCATTCTCAGGCTTGCACTCTCAGACTTGCATTCTCAGACTTGCACTCTCAGACACTTGCACTTCCGCTAGCGACGTCACTTGCAGTCTTTATTATTTTTTATTTTGTTCTATTTATTGATCTCTTTTTGTTTGAATCTCTCAACATTTTACAACAGTAGCCAGGTGGTGAAGACAAGAAAAAATAAACTAAATTTCGAAGTCACTTGCAATCGCCACTTGCACTCTCCGATACCTGCGACGTCACTTACAATCGACACAAATCGTGCGTGTTGCCAATGGAGACAACCATGTTACTCCCACCTTTGGGTTGTTTTGGGCTTCCTGATCCGCGCGGCGCTGTCAGTTCGGTGGCGCTAGTAAACACGTCCTCTCTGCGCTGTCGAATCGGTCGCGAACACTTTAATACCGCTCTGTTTCACCCCCACTTTTGGGTTGTTTGGCTTCCCATACAAAAGTGAAGCGAACGCAGAGAGAGAAAGCGAAACTGCGCACGAAAGAGGAGATGGTCCTCGCTGCAGAACCGATCCAGGGGGCGAGGCTGGATCCAGATCCAACTCCTCCCACCTTACATATACCTAAACCTACCACCTCCACCCCCTAGATGTGGATCCAACCACGCCCCTGGATCTTTGTTCTGCAGTGAGGGGCTACTGCGGGAAAGAGAGCGACAGTGCGCGAGAGAGACCGAGTGCGTCCGAGAGAGAGCAACACTGCGCGAGAGATTTTATGCACTTCATTTATGGCGTTATTTTCATTAAGTTAACTCGGTTCACTATTGTGACTGTAAATGTGACGTGATGTCTGACGCAACCATAATAATAATAATTATTATTATTATAAGAAGAAGAATCTTTAAAACCCAGCAGTAGCCGTTCTTACATTGGCTCATGACTCATGGCACATAGCCTACGTATTTTCGGTGAAATCTCAGGCCGCTTAAAAGCTTCCGGTCCATATTCAGCTATAGATTGACTGCATAACTAAGTCAGTGAATGATTAATATCAAACTGTATTTATACATTTTATTGTTATAATATAACACATTAAGTATACCACAGTAATTTTATATAAGGACGGTAATGGTTTAATGAAGATCATAACACTAAATATATATACCTAAAATATATAAATATAACAAAATAAAATCTGCACCCAACATATACCACACATGTTTTTAATGCACCGCATGCTGATTTTAATGTGTCACACACTTCTTTTAATGCACCACATCAGCTTAGGCATACATACATATAGTAATCTTACGTGAATTGGAAAGGGAAAAAAAAACAAACATTGACAGAAGCTAGAATGTGGTATGTGTTGGGTAGGTGTCATTATTACATTATTATTATTACGATTGTTATTACATTATTATTATTACTTTTATTATTATTGATACTACTGTTGCTGTCGTCACAAAGTATTATTATCATCACCATCTTTAGTATTATTATTATGCTAGTACTACTTGAATACTACTACTATTATGGTCATCACGGTTTATTTTCATTGCTGTTTACCGTATGTTGTATGTTTTGCACTCTTAATTTAAAAATAAATAAATTAAATAAAAAATTTTTTTTTAAAGTATACCACAGTAATATGTGACCATGGACCCCAAAACCAGTCATAAGGCTCAATTTTTTTTGAAATTGAGATTTATACATCATCTTAAAGCTGAATAAATAAACTTTCCATTGATGTATGGTTTGCTATGATAGGACAATATTTGGGTCACATATTGTGTGATAATATATCACATAATCACAAAGGAATTGTGTGTGTGTGTGTGTGATGGCTGGGTGCATCTAGGCTCAACCCTTCCTCCGGGCTGGGTCTGGCCACAATACTTCATACACGTCACATGCTATGTTCTCTCTTGCCAGACACCGTGGAAAGAACCTCCTTGTATGGCGTATCCAACCTTGGATGGAGGCGGCATAAATGTCTCCACATGCCTCCTCCGTTGCCTGGAGAAGTGTCATGTTGACATAGGGATGACGGTCATACACTTTCCTGCGCCATGTGGAGAAAAATTCCTCTATAGGGTTTAGAAATGGTGAATATGGAGGCAGGTAGACAACAGAAAAATGGGGATGAGTAACAAACCAGTTTTGGACCTGATGGGCACGATGAAAGCTGACACTATCCCAGATGACAAATCTTGCCTGGTCTTCATTCTGCAGACCTTGAACAAGCATATCATGAACAGCATCCAGAAAACGCATGATGTGATCAGTGTTATAGGGGCCCAAGTCTGGCATGATGGTGCAGGACACCATTCTGTGTTATTGCAGCACACATTGTAATGTTTCCGCCACGTTGTCCAGGGACATTGACAATGGCTTTTTGTCCAATGACATTCTCCCCCTTCTTCTGGTTTTGCTGAGATTGAAGCCCACCTCATCCACAAATGTATTCATGGATGATAGCATGGGCATCCATCTCCAAAATTCTCTGTGAAAGACAAAATAACATGTAAATCAGTATATGCACAACCCAATAGCTTGACTTGGTAGGTGCAAGTCTGATATATTGGAGAAAGTGTTATATGCATACCTCCACAAAGTCATGTCGAAGGTTCTTGATAGTCACAGTTCCTTTCAAATGGGACCTTATACAGCCGTTTTATTCTCAGTTGATTTCTCTGGAGGACACGATGTATTGTTGAGGGGCTCACAGCATTTATGTTAGCAAAAATTGTGGCATCATTAAGGATATGATTGCATATTTCACAAATTCTTATAGCATTATTGCCCAAAACCAAATTCACAATAGCCGTCTCTTGCTCTTCAGTGAACTTGAAACCATGAAACCTTCGCCTTGCTACTCTGTAGAAGATTCAAGAATAGTGTGATTGTGTGCCATAAACTGTAACATAATACATACTATTTTATACAATATAGTCAGAATGTCTTTTTACATTGGGCTGTACTGTTGTACAGTATGATAACCCACCAGACTGTGACCAACTGGGCAGTGCACTACAGTAAATGGATACATGGGTGCTAAAATATATGTATTATAGGATACCGTATGTTATGCTGAAGTAGCTATTATGTGTACATTAGAACATGTACGTTACAGTAAATTGTTACATACCTGTTATCATTTCTAAAGGTTCGAATTATACCCGCCACTGTAAATCGACTCAAATTAGGCTGGACTCTCTGTCCAGCCTCTCTCATTGTTAGACCATGGTTGATCACATGATCAATGATAGTAGCCCTAATCTCATCAGAGACCACTCTTCTTGTTCCTGGTCTTTGTCCTCCTCCTCTTCCCTGTCCGACTCGTCCTCTTCCTCTCCTTGCTCCCCTTCCAACTCCTCCTCTTGCTCCTCTTTCAACTCCTCCTCCTCCTCGTCCTCTGGCTCTCCCTCCAACTCCCCTTACTCTGTCTGCA
>NW_015506628.1:220501-224822 GCF_001515645.1 Sinocyclocheilus grahami
CTACCGATGTCCGTCAATCTACTCCACAGCCAATCACGGCCCCCTTCTTGCTTGGGCCCTAGCCCAATGGTTAATGCGGCCTGGACCAATCAGAGCACACCTCGCTTTTTCAGACCGATGAGCTTTGTAAAAATCGATGCGTTTCAGAAAGGAAACAATAATGCACAGTATGTGGAAAATAATGTGTTTTTTAACCTTAAACCGCATAAACACATTTCATTACACCAAATACACCAAATACTGTTCTTTTTAGCAACGTCACATTACCCCTTTAAAGACTTGAGTACAATTTAAAGTTGCACTTTTTTTTACTTTCACTCAAGTATGTTTTTGGCCAGATACTTGTACTTTCACTTGAGTATAATTTTTTAAATAAATTTTTACACCTTTATATTTCTCTTCACCATTACCAGATAAGGCGACTGTCCTTATTGCAAGGTTTTTAACGTCACATGATAATGTTGTGAAGACTGATAAAAGATTGTTAATGCCATTTGATGACTTGATCTAACATTTTCGGTCAGTAAGATATCGATACAGTCTAACACTATAAAATAAAATGTTGCCTAAAAACAGCATATGAAAACACATCCCCTACTGAATGAGTCTTCGTATGAAAATCACAGTTTAAAACTCATATAAAAAAAGCAGGAGTGAACGTACCTCTTCCGTATGCATTCGATTGCCATTACTGCGTGTTTGACTTCTTATTTAAAGGAACCAATGACAGATGATGTCAGTTCTTTTGCCCTACATTACCTGAGTTTCTTTGTTACTTCTTTTAATCATTTATCCAGGGGTGGGGCTAAAGTATGAAAAGTACTGAGAAAAGGAAGAAAAAGACCCACAAGAGGAGGAAGCTCTACTTGGCCTCTGTATAAATATATCTTGAATATCTTTTGGAAGCTGACAGTAAACTAAAAGATTATATTAAATGTTAGAATATGCCTAATCATGGCAGCAGCCACCGTTTTCTGAGGAACCTGCTACTTTATTGCATGATATTGCACAACGCCAAGATAAGTGCCTTTCTATGAGCTCCCTAGGCGGGCAAAATCTCTTGTAAATGTCAAAATGTCTGTGATGAGTTGAGAGAAGTAAGCACACTTCCTGTTCACGGTTGTTTCTAACCGCATTTCCTTCTCAACACTTGACAACCTTAAAATACGGGGGTTTCGGTGAAGAATGAACTGATATGTTTGAAAGAGTGATGAAGGACGCTTTTTAATAGATATGGAAATTCGAATGTATTCATTTTACTTCATTCCTATTTCTATGCTTACCACTTCCTTAGAGTCAACTGAAGTTAACGAAAAGCAGAAACTAGCAGCTGCCAACTCAGCTCAGAAAAGTGTAAGCGTTCAGATTGTTGAAAGTGTTCAGATTGTGTGTAACTTGGTTATTTTGAACATAATCGGCCTGTATTCTTCTGGTCATGGTAAAAAGTCATTTAATAAATAGTTTTTTTTTTAATCATAGCAGTATTGAACTGGGTCAGGAATATGAAGGTATTTTTGGTGCAAAACAACTGAGTGTCCGTGACAGCAGAATTTGTAGTTGTAGAGAATAGTCACACATGTGTATCAGTAAATCCGAAGTCACAGACTTTTTTTTCTCTTCCACAAACACAACAGTTACACCTTCTTGAATCCTTCACTGCAGGTGCACAAATCCTATTCTACGAATCACAAATCAAGAAACTCGTACGCTCACAAGTTTTGCTACTATTGTTGCAGTGAATATGGTGCAAAATAGTGATGGAAAGTTCGGATCATTTTACCAACTCGGACCTTTGAGTCTCGTTCAGCAAAATGAACG
The DNA here is from genome assembly GCF_001515645.1 of Sinocyclocheilus grahami. NCBI lineage: Eukaryota > Metazoa > Chordata > Actinopteri > Cypriniformes > Cyprinidae > Sinocyclocheilus > Sinocyclocheilus grahami. Next base: position 222,320 of record NW_015506628.1, read on the forward strand.
AATCTTTTTTCGAGTCATTTCGTTCATTTTAGCAAAATATAATTAAAATGTTACGTGTAACTTCCCTAACACGTCTACTAACGCAAACGTTGATCACACTACAAACAATACAAAACTGCAATAAGAAACAGAAAAGATTAATTCATTGTTTACCTGGTTCTTCAGTTTATGATTAGCTCACCTCACCTCTTGCTGTTTGAGTGTCAGGTTTTAGAAATTGTGTGACAAGTAAAGATTTGGTGCGTAAGCAGTTGAAAAAAAACTGTAAGCATTTGTAAATAAGGCTAAAAACATCCATGATTTTGGTTTTGGGTAAGCTTGTATAAAAAGAAGATGTAAGCATTTTAGAAACATGGTAATTGACCGCATATGGTGTGAAAACAATGTGAATTGTGTTAATGGTATGGTCACAACAGACGGATGTTGTGCTAATTGTGTTTAAAGTTTTGAAAATGTGACTAGAGATTGGACAAAAGGATGTTAGCAATTGAAAAAAAAAAAGGTAAAAACCCCATCTACAGTATGTCTAGTATAATGAAATATGTGCAGTACTGGAGTCCCAGCTCCAGGAGGCCTTCCTGCGTGGAGTTTGTATGTTCTCTCCATGTTGACGTTGGATTCCTCTGGGCAGATTTTAGAGTATGAATGACAAAAGTGTTTGTGGATTTTGAAAAATGTGGTCATTGCATGCATTTTGTCTGAAAGCAATAAAAAACGATTCGCAGTTTGGTCCGCATAGACTTCTGTATCGCTGAATGTGTTAACAGTTTCGAAAATGTGGCTCCAGTATTGATCAACGTTTGTTAGCAATTGAAAAAAAAATTGCACTTACCTATTCTATTCTATTCGTTTTGGTCTGATTTATAAAAAAAACACCTTGCTATGTGCACTGTGCTAGACTAACTGAGACTTGTCACAGCACTTGCATATTGTTGCTTTCTCGTTGGTCTGATTGCTTCTACTTTGTAAGTCGCTTTGGATAAAATGTATATGCTTTGGATGACTACATGTAAATGTAATTTAAATTTAAAATAAAATATTAATAAATACATCCCTGATAATCCCGGGTTATATGGTCATGCAGGTTTGTTTACTGACAGCATTGGATAGAGAAATTAGTTAATTTACAAGCTTCCTTACAAGCGGGTGCATAGTTATTATTATTATTATTATCATCATTTTTATAATTATTATTTACTCTTACAGTTACGTGTTGCGTTTCTCGTCTCAAATTGTAGCTTTTTACATTTACAGTTTATAAATGTGTGAATATCTGTCATGATGGTTATTTTCCATAACATTGAATGTTGTAACAAAGGTAATAAAGAGTTGGTTATTATTATTAAGTCTCTTTCCGGCTCAGTCTGCATAGGGTAAGCTTAAGGGTCTGTCACGTGATGAACGATCTACTCGAAAAACCCGAAGACTCGAGAGATGAACTAATCAATTCTCTTTCCGGCTCAGACTGCATTGGTTAAAGCGTATGGGGCTGTCACGTGATGAACGAGTGACTCGGAAAAACCCGAAGACTCGAACCAGGTGAACTACTTGACTAATTCCAGTACAGAACCTATAGGATGTTGCGCATGCGCAAGTTCTTCCCGAGTCACATTAAAGATTCGTTAAAAATGAACGAATCGTTCAAGAACGACCCAACACTAGTGCAAAACACATTCACACACCTGCATCAAAAAATGTGAAGGTTCTTGAATCCTTCACTGCAGGTGTACAAATCCTAGTCTACGAATCACAAATCAAGAAACTCGTACGCTCACAATTTTTGCTACTATTGCTGCAGTTAATATGGTGCAAAACACATTCACACACCTGCATCAAAAAATGTGAAGTCACGGACGAGTTTTGTGCATCCGCAAATCAGTTTGGAATTTTATTTTTTGTGTGAATTTAATTCTTGTTTGTGAAACTCTAAAATTTATTTGTGGAACTCATTCTATTTATTTATCAATACATTTAAATTCTTGCAATGAGATTTGCACGCTTGTAGAATGTTTTCTTACATGTATATTTTTTTCTTGGATGCTTTTTCTAGCACAAACACAGGTGCATAACTACAACGGCGTGAATCTGCTGCTACGAGTCTCAAACACTGTTTTTCCGCTTGCAAATGACAAGTTTCACGCTCTCTCCCTTTTACACCACCTATCTGTGTGAAAAATGGTGCAAAAGTGATTTGTGCATCTGTAGAGGCAACCACGGGCACTGTTCAGAGAGCAGAGAATTTCGGCTAATCAGAAGAGCTAATTTGGGCGCCTGAAACGCCCCCTAGTTTTAGCCACAACCCCGAAAAATCGCGAGCTGCGAGCATCTTGACAGCGACAAGCATCGAAAAAGGTACGTGGGTATTTTTTCTTTCTGAAATCATTTGTTTATAGCTTAAATATAGCTACGTTGGTAAACAGTGTTTCTTAGTTAGGTTAGCAAATCTTATTTCACGAAAGGTAAGCTAACGTTAGCCTACCTGCACTGTTAAGTTTGCTATTCA
>NW_015506628.1:225274-226500 GCF_001515645.1 Sinocyclocheilus grahami
TTTGAGAATCCTTGTTTTGTGATTTGGCTCTTTATATTTTCAGTGTCCCAAGAGCAGCTGAAACAGCTTGTTAAATTTTGGGTTGGATGGGAGATACCCATGGCTAGCATGAAAGTGGAGGTGGTTCGATCGGAATATCCCACTTCATCCACATGCTTCCGCACCCTTCGCTTACCTGGTTACTACAACAGTTTCAGAGAATTTAGTGTTCATTTAGACAACTGCATTGCCACAAATGACAGTGGATTTGGATTGTTGTAGAAAGTGGAAAGCTCTGAATTCACAAGTTATTTCATTAAATTTAGTTTTCTATTGAATTGTAACTTAATAATTAAGATTCTAAACATTGTTGAATATCTAAGCATTCATCAGTTATTCATTGTTCCCTGATATTGAAATGTTGGCTTTTATTGAAATGGTTTAGAGTTGTACTTGACATTTGACATATTGTATTTACAATAAACATGATTAAAAACAATCATGAAGTTGTGTTTGTATGGCTAATTAGAGTTCATACTGATAACTCTACACATAGCCAATGCTGTGCATATAGTCCACTGCAGCTAAATATCTATCTATTCCCATGCATGTTGAGTGTCCCATTAGGTCCACAGCAACACCAAGTCCAGCTAGGTCATCAGGTCTCAAAGGGCAGTCAGTCTCAGGGACATGGACACCACAGTTTGGATCACAGGGTATAAGACCGCTACATTCCCAATCAATCAAAAGGGTCTGCAAATCCTGTAAGATAAGTAATCATTAATTTTCCTGCCACAAATGCATGCTTTTTCAACTATAATTCACAAATATTTACCTCAACTTTGTTTTCTTCTGAGTTGTGCTGTAGACCCATGTGCCACAGTTGATTAGGAGTGATATTTCTCTCAGTTGAAAGTGGGTGATTGTCCCAGCCATCTCTGAATAAATCAAGCTGGGCTTGCAGGCGGGGAATAAAAACATGATGGCAGCAGAAGAGATGAACACTACTGGACAGGTCAAGTAGACCATCCCCCTCCAGCTGGTGCAGCACACTGTAGAAGCGACATGTGACTGCTGTAAACACATCTTGCCAGAGACGCTCTATTCTGTTAAAAGCAAGCAAATTTCAGCATTTAGAATACTCCTGTCCAGAAACAACTTATTCCATTTGAATATTAATTCTAACATGCCAATAAAAGAAAAAAAGACTAATATATATATATATATATATATATATATATATATAT
>NW_015506628.1:228020-228597 GCF_001515645.1 Sinocyclocheilus grahami
GGGGTCTGAATACTTTCCGTACCCACTGTATATATATAGTCAAACCAAAATTTATTCAGACACTTTCAATATTTCTCACATTATCACAGTTTATTCACTACAGTTTAGAAAATGGTAATAAAATATAACAAGAACTCGAGTTAAACTGTCAGAACAAATTTATCTTGGTAATGTCAGATAACTTTGATAGAAAGGTATGTAATGAATTCGGTTGAATAGCTGTCAGCTGTTAAATTTAAGCACACAATTAGATAAAACCTATTTAGCTCAACCAATTACCAAGCAATGCTTCATTGTTTTCAGTCTGTGGTGTAAAACAGTCACATTAGCAATTAAAGACAAACACTTAGGCAAAATATGGTCAGGTCAAAGTGTCAAATAAAATTTTTGGTCCCAAATCAATTTTATTGGTAGTCCACTGTATCCAGAATTTTGGGGTATAATATGTAAAAGTTTACTTTATTTTGCTATCCTCACTTACATAAATGAACTATAGTGTCCTGCACTTACTTGTAAAAAAATATAAAAAATTATATCTGGTGATATATAATTTTTGGTTTGACTGTATATAGTTTGC
>NW_015506629.1:0-32740 GCF_001515645.1 Sinocyclocheilus grahami
CTCCATCATGTAGGTGGGTCTGTTGTGAGACAGATCCTACACAGTCTTCTGAGCTTTTATAGCCTCCGCGTCAACCTTTTGGGTAACAGCAGTTGCTCTGGCCATGTGAAGTAATGCTCAAATCTTACTGGATGGCCTGCATTTTCAGTGCGCGAATGTTCGCGGTCTATGTGGAAGCATCCATAGGAATTTGTTTTATTACAGCGCGTCATCGCGTCCGATATTTGTTTTTCACGCTCAGTGTGGAAAGGCCTTTACTTGAGTTAAAGTACAGATACTGTACATTGTGTTTTGTTAGGAGATGTCCAACAGTTCTTCTGTGGCTTTATGGGTAATATTTTCATTTACATAATTTTGCAAAAAAACAAATAATTGTGTTGTTGAATATATACCACAATATTAACTTCTTATTGTAAGTAAATATCACATTTGCAACTGGTCAATGTTCAAAGCGGGAAAATAACGATTAGTGATAGTCCGTCTAAAAAAAAAGTCGCTTTATAAAAACAAACAAAAAAAACTTTTAAAGCTGCTACATAGTGATGACTATCTACTTCGAGTGCCTTGATAGAAATGTAGTGGAGTGAAAAGTATGATATTTGTCTTAACATATAGTGAAGTTAAAGTCAAACCTTTCAAGAAAAAAAAAAACTCAAGTAAAGTATAGATACTCAAAAAGTGTACTTAAGTTCAGTATTTAAGTGAATGTACTTCGTTACTGCCCACCTCTGGTAATAAAGTTAAACTGCTGTTTTAGTTTACAAACGCTATAGGTATAAGTGTATACTTTCTTAATAAACAGTACATTTCTAGTCTGGTGCACTGAATGCTATTTTCTGCTATGGAATGCACATTTCTCAGTATCCAATCAGTCATAGAGTAAAAACAGGCCTTACATTATTTATTCTTATCCTGTTTCACTTGAAAATCACATTATTGAAGTAAAATGGGTTTTGAATGCCATTTTGTGTTGACTTTAAGCCAAATGTTCGGATTGGCCTTTACAAAGGTATAGTGTTCGTCCTAAGAACTGCAACGAAAGTCCCAAAATGCCGTACTCTTGGGTCTCATTGAGATCCGCTCCAGAGGTTTTTGACAACTCAACTCAAATGTCTGATTTCTCTTAGACAAAGGTTAAAAAAAAATGTGTGTCTAAGATAAGACAAAGATATGAGTGAAGAGGGAAACAAACTTGTCTGAAGGATTGGTCTAAAGGGACAAAACGAAAAAAGGAAGGCAATAGTCTTATCTTCTCAATTCAACCTGCAGACACAAGAGATTTGCTGTTGTCTTTCTGCATTGTCGGTCGGATAAAGTGCTGTGAATCTTCAGGGATCTCTTGACATTAAACATGGCATTTACATGAACCTGGCGCCAGTGTTATGATGCTGCTGTCGGATGAATAAAACCGTCATTAGTTCACTCACTGTTATAGCTCTCACAAGCTATCTCATGCTTTTTGTGGGTTGACCCCCTGTGGTCTTTCTTTAGTCCTTTTCTTCTGAGACATTAAAAAAATAAAAAAATAAATTGAAAAAAGGTGCCATTTCTTGCCAAAGTCTCTAATGAATTCTTAGTTGCATATGCTTTTTGTTTGATTTGTTTCATCAGTCAGGCATTAAATTGCAAAACTAACATGGATTCTGACTAAATTGAGACATAGTCCTTTGTCCTTTTGATCAGTCTGGCTCCTCATTAGTGACAAAGCTCCTAAGGCGAAAACCTATCATTTACTTTGATTTATAAATTAGGGTAATCTGATATGTACAATTAACACTAAGACATTAATCAAAGTATTGCTGACTTAATCTACAAGGAAAATCTAATAATTAGTGGTGCTTATTATTATTAGTGTGAATATTTATAATTAAGAGCTTTCTCTAAAACTCTAACTTGTGAATATTTACACTTGTTTTAAAGTATCTGGTTGGTAAGATTTATTTTTGAATGTTTAGGAAGAAGTATTTTAAGCTCACCAAGGCTGCATTTATTTGACTAAAAAATACAGTAAAAACAGCAATACTGTATATGTTGTAGACTTTACTGTCATGTTTGATCAATTCTCTTTTAGTTTTCTAGTCTTGCTGAATACAAGTATTTGTCGAGCGTGTAGGATTGATAGTACAATCCCTTAGAATAATCAGCACTTTGTTGACATCTTGAGTGGAGAGTAGGGATAATCACTTCATTGGGGTCATCAGGTGGGCACCCTCCTTCCTTGGTGTTTCGTTGATAGGCCCACGACACCTCTAAAGGGCTCAACAGCAACACCTGGCATCCCAGGTGCGCTCCCCTCTGCTTTTACCCCTCTAGGTCATTTTGCAGCCCATTTGGGATCCTTCCTTTTTAGCCACAGCCAGTTGCTGCTTCGCTCAGCAGCCTCTGACAGCGACCTAACGGCTTGTCGTAAGGCCTGTCCTCTGACTCCCAACCCCTACAGTAGTCTGGTTGTTGCCGTGACTACAAAACCTCTGCACCCAACCTAAACGGGGAGCAACTGGGTTCGCCAGCCCCGTTGTACTGCTTCAGCTACTAGGTCTGAATACTTCAGCCTTTTACGTTCATTTGCTTCACCAATTGTAGCCTCCCATGGCACAGTTAGTTCCACGATGAACAAGGACTTTTGTGAGGTTGACCACAGTATTAGGTCCTTCAAAAGAGAGAAAAAAAACTTACTGACTCTAAACTTAATGGAAGTGTAAACATGCAATAGCCTCCCTCAAATCACGCAGCTTGCTGAAGAGAGTGCTGTTACTTTTGTAAGCCATCAGACTTTCAATTTTCACCTGGCATACAATAAACAGATGAAGAAGAAGAAGAAGAAAAAAAAACATAGATCCATAAATCGTCACATCTATAGACCAGAATACCTTGTAGACTTAGAAGTGGGCTTGTTTTGGTAAACAACCCAGAACACTTTACACTATCAGAAAAGAAAGTACAAAAGCTGTTACTGCGGCAGTAACTTCTCAAAAGGTGCACCTTTGTACCTTATTTACCCCTTAAAAGGTGGATATTAGTGTCTTAAAGGTACATATTAGTGCCCAAATGTTACATATTAGTAAAGGTACTGCTCAAGAGAGAGCTTTTATACTGTTATCTGAGAGTGTAGCTTCAGAAATCATCAGAAAAATACTACTTTTCTGTATGTTTACCCGTCTATGACAATTAACTTTTATAATTACGTTTTACATTCTACTCCATTTTCAGACGCTCATTATTATTGTTTGCTTTCTACAAAATTTGAGGAAAGTTGTGATTTTTAGTATTTGTATTTGAGATTAGGAGCATCTTCTTTCATCACGACATCAAAGAAGAGGCAGAAGTAAAAATTCTCACCACGGTAAAGAGATTTTGAGGAAACAAACACTTACAAGTTAATTTACCACATTGTCAACAACAGTCCCAATGTGCCAACCCTAAAGCTTTCCTGTCACTCTTGAAGATGCACATTTTCTGCTTAAGGATAGTAGTTCTTCTCAATAATGTAGGAGCTCAGTCTTCTGGGTCAATCTGTCTGGTGCAGGCAGGCCATACTAATCAAGCAGGATTTACCCACTATCACAACAAGCAATCAGGGTGACTAATTTTAGAAATCGATTTTTTATTTTATTTTATTTTGGCACTTGGAGCTGAGTAATCTCGAAAAGGAGAAGGGTTGTAGGGGTTGGTGGGTGTCTCATCATACTGAGTGAGTCATAGAGAGCATTTTGATTGTCTGAGCTTTCCTCTCCATCTGGAGTAAGCTGAAACCGAGGTGCCATTAATAGCTGTCTGAATATCTCTGCTGGCTCCTGCCTTACTTGTGTAGCCGTGTAATGTCACAATATGCTGTTTTGTCACAGGGGAGAGCCAGCCTTTAGAAAAAAAAATACTGTTATGATATCATTATTTGTTAACCCTGATGCTCCCTTGTGATTGGCTTTGCTATTTTTATGTTTGGGGTCCCAAAGTCTTCAATGGCAATTAATAAAGGTAATTTGAAATAAACTGTTAATTTTACCTCATATTCTTTAAATAAGTTCCTCTGATCTAATCAAAACACAGCAGATGGATACTTGTTAATGTGATCTAGGTTCTCTGAAACCCCAAAGAAAACATGACTTGTTTTAATTGATGAAGCTTATATTGATCTCTTTATGGTTTTATTTATAAGGCTTGAAGACATCATGATGGGCATTGACATCAAAACTACTTTGCAAATTCTGGCTCTGTTGTTCTTACAACTGGCAGCAGGGCAAGATGCACTGATTGTTTCCACTGGCAAAGTCAGAGGACTGAGGCTTCCTTTGCCGGGTGGCTCGCGGCGTATGTGGCGGCCTTCCTTGGGATCCCCTATGCCAAGCCTACATTGGACCAGATTCGCTTCAGACAACCACAGCCTGCTGAGGTGTGGAACGGGATACGAGATGCCACTCAGTACTCCAATTCATGCTTTCAAGATCCAAATACATTGTACCCAGGATTCCCTGGAGCTGAGATGTGGAATCCCAACACCAGAATTAGCAAAAACTGCCTGTACCTCAATGTTTGGACTCCTTCAACTGACCTCCAGAACCGAGCCAAACCCTTAGGCCCAGTTATGGTGTGGATATACGGTGGAGGCTTTTCCACAGGTAACGCATCCCTGGACGTGTACGATGGCCGTTTCACCAGCCATTCACAACAAGTGGTGGTGGTGTCCATGAACTACCGAGTAGGAGCATTGGGCTTCCTATCTCTACCAGAAAGTGAGAGTATTAAAGGTAATGTTGGTCTATTTGACCAGGTCTATTCCTTGGGTGTCAAGAAACATTGCCGCATTTGGGGGTGATCCATCTTCCGCAACCTTGTTTGAGGAGAGTGCCGGTGCTGGCTCTGTGGGACACCATTTGCTTTCGCAGGGCAGCCATGGACTATTCACCCGTGCAATTCTCCAGAGTGGAAGTCCCAATGCTGTGTGGGCAGCAGTGGAGCCAGCTCAGGCCTGGAATCGTTCCTTGACTCTGGCTCAGCTTCTGAACTGCCCACTTGGACCATCTGCTGATGAAATGGAGGCTTGCTTAAGGGCAGTTGAATCTGAGAAGATAGTCAGTCTTCAATTTGAAGTCATTCCTGATCCCGTGATAATAAGTGTCCCTTTTCCTCCAACAGTGGATGGAGAATTTCTCGCAGACATGCCGAGTGCCTTAATCCAGTCGGGGCATTTTCTGAAAACTGAACTACTTTTGGGATTGAACAGGGATGAAGGGACATACTTCCTTGTTTATGGCGCACCTGGATTTGGCATACATAACCAGAGTCTTATCAATCGAGACCAGTTCCTTGCAGGTGTATCCTTGGGCCTCCTGGTTCAGTGACTCATGCCCCTTACTGGATTTTGCCTTAAGGTATGTCGAAAATTTTGGCAGTGCCCATTTGTTCCTCTTTAACCATCACTCCAGCTTCAACCCCTGGCCTGGGTGGATTGGTGTAATGCACAGGGATGAGATCCCATTTGTTTTTGGGACTCCTTTGAACCAGACCTTTGGATTCTTAAAGGAGGAGGAAGCCCTGAGCAGGAGGATCATGGAGCACTGGATCAACTTTGCTAGAAGTGGGTAAGTGTAAATCTGACACCAAACTTACTTCATGTGCTTATTTTTCTATCCAGATTCGCCCAAACATGAACATATTGTCATTTACTCACTTTAATTTAGTTTCAAACACATACTGCACTGTGAGGAAAAAATTTGCAAAAACGGTACCTTTACAGTACATCTTGTTACTCGGGACAACTTTGTACCTTATCAACCCATACAAGATGCATATTAGTACTATAGACTAGTAATTAGGAGTGTCCAAAAAACTAATTAGAATTTCGAATATTCGTCAAAAAAATTATAAAAATCCATATTCGAATGCAACATTTTTGCATTCGAATATGGATTTTTGGATGGTTAATTTTAGATCTGCATCAGCCGTCAGGCAGCCTTATCAGTGCCACATGAAATGCGACGACAATGTAAGTGTCATTGCATTTTAATGCTTTTGTTAGCCTATCCAGTTGAACCCACTAGATGCGGCGCTGCAACATTGTTCATTCAATATATAGTGGAAAACGAGAGCATCAGTGTGGCGAATATGTTGTTTATGGCTAAACTGAAACCAAGCCATTCACACAGAATGCACATTTATCACATTTTCTAGCGGGGCATCTATCAGCATTGCACTCGCGTCTCACACAAGAGAGCGGCATGTTTAGAAAGTCATGTAAAATTAATATAAGTTCAACTTTTAAAAAACATGTCTCAAGACTTTATAGCGGTTTTCCCCATCCCACTGTATCTCATGTTTTTAAATGAAGAAAGTAGCCTACTCTTTGTGATTGGTTTTCGGTCCTTTGTATTAAACTATACATACTTGCATGGTGCTGTTTTTTTTCTAATTGTTTAAGCAACTTTATTAATTATATATGGTTTATAAACATTATTTTAAACATTATGCACTTTTTTCAAAGATAGTCGTGTTATTTTATTACGCTTTGAAGAAACATGCATACTATTTTGCTCGATATGCCCTCTTGTGGCCTCAGGAGAAAAGCCAAAAGCTTTTTTTTCCCAATAACTGAAATTATGCTTTTAAAAATCGAAAATAATTCAAATTTTGATCATATTTAAGTGGAATATTCAAATTTAGTTTTTCAGTCATTTTGACAGCCCTAGTTGTAATGTGTAAACTTTATGTACTACTATGAACAATTTAGGGATAAATAAGTTACAAAGATGCCCTTTTGAAGTTACTGCCCCTTTGATTAACTAAAGGTACCTATATTTGTGGAGCACAAAAGGAAGTTGTAATTCATTCCAAGCCTTGCCCTCTGTAGCTGCTGTCAAATCTAATTTGTGTTGCATATATTCATATGTGGCTTGTGCACCAGGTTTGGCGTCAATGATGTGAAACTGTTGGTTGTTGCATGCCTTCTAACTGAAGTGTGAATGTTTGTTCAACACATAAAAAACATTATGTGACGTAGCATCATATGACTTGTGGCATACAAAACATGGATGACCTTTATGGTGCTAAAGCAGTATAAACATTCTGTCTATTTGTTTTTCACAGAAGAAAAATCTTTGTATGGTGTTGGAATTAAATTTTTTTTTGTTTTTGGCTGATCTATAATTTCTTTAATACAGAAAATATTATACTCACATTTGTGTTTACAAGACTATTTTATGCATTTGCATATATTTACTAAAAACACTGAGGGGGATTGTTTATATTTATAGCTGAGAAAAGTATAAACCAGTGCAGATTTGGAGAAGTTGTTTAATCCATAATATCTTGATGAGACAGGCTTTCATCTGCTCACACTTTTTCAGTTAATGTGCAAAAAAAAGTCTTGGTGTTGCTGGCAGGCTAGTGTTGATTAGCATCCTCATTTGTTTGGCATAAATTATGGAGAAGCAGAGACAGCCTTTATTGTGGCTGTGAGCAAGCTTAGTTTCTTTCAATTAACACTTCATACACTCTTCATGCTGCAGGGGAACGACACTATGCTAATACATCAATGAACATGATCAGTAAACAAGATCACAATAGAACAAGCTGAAGTTAATCTTTTCCTGAAATGGGCTGATTCGCTTATGAAAAGTATTGAGTGTGATTCCTTAAATAGCTTGTTATGTAGACTTTGCTGGGATTATGCATTAAGATTCAAAGCCTCTTGTTGTAAAGGACTGTAAGGTGTTCTTTACAAGAACATGTAAACGTCGTAGCTATTGAGTCATTGCATTGATTTTTTGGGGGGCTTGAGTTGTTTTGGGGCACAAATGTATTGATGCATCTTGGCGCTATTCATAAACTGACCTTTTGGTTGATTTCCTTGCTTGACGTTTCAGGGATCCGAGTGTGGAGGGAGCGGATTTGCCGCCATGCACGCTGGACCATAAGCAGTATGTCACGCTTAACACTGGCCTGTCACAAACACTCCGGATGCTTCGAGCCCAGCAGTGCAAGTTCTGGGACAGTTTCCTGCCAAAACTGCAGTATGTCACAGGTGAGAGTCACAGAATGAGAACAGCCGTTCACCCACACCTCATAAACAAAGAAAATCATGACACTCTCACTTCTGCTCGTCTCTCCAGCGCTGCCTGGCCAGCACATGTGTCGTCTTCTAGTCTCTTGAGGACACCTGTAGTGCAGAACTGGCCAGCTAGTGGAGCTTAATGTTGGACTGGGGATGGTTGAGTGTTTCAAAGGCACTGCAATAATTTACATTTGGATTTTTTCATTTGGCAGGTGCTTTAACAGGGTTCCACTTCCTGCGTATTACTTTTTTTTTTTTCACAAGATCATCAAAGTCTTATTTTTACTTATGAGTATATTTTAAATTTTAGATGACACTTTGGCTTAGACATATCTATATGCTTTACCAAATTAAAATTAATTATCATTGCTTTTTATTTTTCTTTCTTTGTGGATTTGCATGTTCACTTGTCAATTCATGCCATTTAAGACGGTGAATTACATACTGTCTCTTGCATGAGAAAGGAATAGAGAAGGATAAAAAAATGGGTAATGTAAGTTCAAGTAGGTGTGTGCGATATGTATCGTCTATGATGATAGATACTATAATTGTTTTAATAACATATGATCTGACATCGAGTTTGTCACTCATGCTTTCACTACATGATTTATGCAGTTGTTATATGCCCCCAAAATTGAGGATCCACAGAAATTTTTGCCCGATGAGTTTTTAGGTGTGTTTGACTTGAAGCGTTGCTACGCAGACCGATGGAAGTATGACAAAGTATCGCAAGAGCGATTCAAAAGCATATGAAGCTGTCTGCTCTTTTATCGCTCTTACGGTACACCGAATAATGTGCAGTGCTGCATTAAGTCGAACACACCTTTTGTCTTATATGTGTCACAGTCTTCAGCGGGTGTGCCCAGGATGGCCACCAGATGACACTGTTCTCGGTGAGCACATGGCTTGTGTTGTGTTTGTTTTGTGCCATGTGCTGTCTCCTGTCTATTGTCTTGCCCCGCCCATCTTGTTACCTCGTTATTGTTTAAGTTGCTCCAACTGTGTCTCCCTCGTTAGCCTCCTCGTTTGGTTTCCCATTTATTCTCCTGGTGTCTGTAATATATATCTAAAATATAATCTAAACTATTATCAACAAAATCTTTGAAAATATTGAGCAAAATCATTTTTGACAGTATTGCACACCCCTAATTTACAGTATTTTTATTTCTTCAGGTTTTAAAAAGCCTTATATTTGACTTTAAAAAGGTGCAGCAAGTCTGTTTTATCCAAATTGACTTGCATTGAATTCATAATAAACCCTTTGTCAGTTCATGCCATCCCTGGTAATCGAACCTATGACCTTGGTGTTGCTAGCATCATGCTTCATTTCCATAGTTTACAAATCCAAGTCAAAAATAGCCCTTTTTTGCCCGTTTTGTCATTCTTAAGGTGTAGACCTTGTGTCGGAAAAGTAGTAGAACATAATGTCTGAAGAATAAAAATGTAGGACATGTTCCCTTAGCAAGCATCACATAACGTTTCAGCTTGTATGAACCGAGCTGTGTTGCTCGAGTTAAATAGAAATACTTTACAGAAAAAAAAAAAACAGTGAATGTCTTTTGTTATTCATAGATCGGAATGACAAAATAAAATGAGTTGCACGATTTGGCTTGGAATCCAGGAGCTTGAGATTGAAATGTACACTTTCCTCAAAAGCTGTTTTGTCCCTACCGTGAATAGCAAGTACATTACTTGTTAAACCCATTCAGAATGTATTCATAAGGACACATGGATGTGTGTAATGGAGAAATATGTTGCAGAAATGCTGCTATGTAAAAACGGCATCAATTTAAATTCAGCGTGAATGGTTTTGAATGCTTCAGTCTTGGCCGTGCATGCATTTTTTCCATTATACATGTATCCCACCATCAGGGTGCTTTCAGGTGAAGTAGGTTTGATATTCTATTTGTTATTGAGGCCTTTGCTAAAAGATCACCAGTGGAAGCTATTTGAAGAGAAACTGAGAATAAAAGCGATTGAGTATGAAGTTATGCAGGCACCTGCAAATACTCCTTTTTGTGACATCATATTCCAAAGTGAGAAAGAAAAAGTACTTTTTTCCATCAAAACATTATTTCTGTCAGGACCACTATCGTCAAAATGATAGATACTTAGCATAAAGTTTGGTTTGGCGGTATGGTTCTGTTCTGGGCAAAAAACCTCCCTGCCCATCCATGCAGCCTGTCATGAATGAGCAGGGAGAGCAGCAATAATAACCCCCCCCAGGGTTAACAGAACAGAACAAGGCAGATATCATTAATGTACTCAATGATATTTAAGTGTAACACTTTATTCAAGATAAAGGAGTCTGATTAGCAAGGAATATCAGAAAGCTAAGTCCTGACTGTGGCAAAAGGTGGAGCTGGGGATGGAGGAGGGTAATTTGCTCCGGAGCAAGCTGAAAAGCTGCTGAATAATACTGAATACAGCTTATATAGGAATGCCGCGATAGGTGTCGTATTCCTATAGGTAGATGTGATCAGCTGAGAATCAGCTGATGCAAGCTTGACTCACGTGACCTGCCAGAACTAACGCTAAAGCTTAATTTTTTGTTGGCTGCACCGAAGAGTGTTTTCCCGTAGTTCCTCACTCATTTAAACCCTTTTCAACTAAACATGTAGCTTGTGGTTTGTTTCTAGCCCTGCAGTGAGAGATGTGAGCTTTTAAGTGCGTTACTAAACATAAGGTGGGAGAGCAAGTCACGGCATTATGTACTGGAAGCGGTCGCTTGTGCGTTTGTATATTTAAACGACTTTTGGCACACTTAAAATCATCTTGTAAACCTTTGGCTGTCTTCACAGCTGTCATTACTGATTTAAGCAATGAATATAGACTGATGCTTTTAATCGGCTTTCTGGAGGTCTTTGCAAGGTGACGCTCAATAGTGTAGCGTCTGGAAATTCCCGAAGTTCTGGCTGACAGTATTATCGGTGGTAGAAAACGGAAGAGAATTGGAGTTCCAGGTAGTGCAGCCGTAGGGAGCAGAATTTAATTTGACACTGAAATGGAATGAATCGATTCTGATTTGAATCTAGGTGAAGAAATACACAGAGAGCTGCAGGAGAAAGCCTTGTCTTGTTTATGTACTGGAGGTCAGGCGCAAGAGACTGCGCATACAAATGCACATATGCGCAAATTGAATTATCGTCACTGCAGTCTCTCTGGCGCTTGTGATGGCAAAGCCGTTCCCGGAGGATTCACAGACGTGCCTACTCTTTTGAGACTGCTACACTTGCGTACAAACAATTTTATTTTTTTTTAAAGTGAGGGTATAGGAACAAAGAAACCTTATCAGCTTGACTCATGAATACTAATTAGTGATGCAGCATCCAGTCGTAGTAGCTGATTTGCTGAAGTGCATGTGAGTGGGGTTATGTCGAGATGGTAAACTTCATTTGGCCCCTGCTTTTATTCCAAACTCTATTCTGTAAGGTAAACAGTGATTTATGGTGTCTTAACCAAGCTGACATCATGAACTTATTTCAAATACAATCCCTCCCGGAGCGTCCTGGGATTAAGTGTCTTGATCAAGAGCATAGGGGTGATCGCTCATGGCATGCTACTTCTAGGGGTTGAACCAGCAACCAGAACTAAACATTACCAATATAGCAGGCTGAAAATGCAGGTATTTGAAACCCACTATTTGGGCCGTTCATACAATTCAGCATATAATAGATAGACTATTAATAGAATATTGAATGTACAGTTTTAGAAATAAGTGGACATGGGTTTCATGAAAATGTTGAACAGAACATTTAATCGTTTTAATTCATGCTCAGTTTATTTTTTGCTGTGTCTAAATCAAAATTCCCATCCTCTCATCTTTTGTAAAAATCGCTTTAAAGGGGTCATATGATGCTGCTAAAAGCGAAGTTGATGTTTTTCCTCAGCGACCAGCACGGATCAGCTCTAGGCATGACGAAGCGATATCGTCCTCTTTTGGAAGCCCAAACAAAGTAGTTTCGCCTTCACAATGAAACACACAGCACATCCACAACATGGCGGCGGCAACAACAATACTACAGCGAGAATAACAGTTAAGCCTTCTTTCTTTGCGTGAACATTTGGGCGGCGTTATGCAAATCTTCCCACATAGTGATGTAGATATGTGGGGGCGTGTTAGATCGAGCCGTTTTAGGTAGGTGTGGCTGACTCTTAACTTTTATAAAGAATATCTCTTTGGATTTGAGACTTTAGTCTTTGCAACTTTACAGATCTTCTTTATGCACCAAGAGCTTGTAACACTCCAAAGAGAAAGGAAAAATTTAAATTGCATCATATGACCCCTTTAACTAACAAAAGCCAGTTTCTTAATGATATCATCTTCCAGAAAGTGACATCATTTTGGAGGGAAAACAACAGCATGAATGTCATTGAGTGTTAGCAGCAGTTTTACTGGATCCTGTGTTTGTTTTCTTTCCATTGTGTAAATAATTAAAGTACATAAGTCTGGTATACCCAGACTTGTTGAAAAGTTACTGCATGACATGAATGACTCATTTGTTGATTCCTCTTTTTTAAAATATTAAATAGAAATTGTTGGAGAAATTTGTTGACTCATAGACTAAGTACAAAAGTGCTTGTCCCTGATTTTCTAGTGATTCTCTCATGAGGAGCTTTTCATGATTGTGAGAAGTCGTAAAGTTCTCTCACTTGATTTCATTCTAAATAAAGAACACGATTATTCTGCCCTGTTTTGCTCTCTCGCTCTCTTTCTGTGACACGGATCAAGTGACATTCTGTTGCCATGCAAGCCATGTGTCTCTATTCTCAACTATTTACTTTCAACTATAGCACTTGTGCTTGAAAGAAAGGGAGCTAAAATAGCAGCACTGAATGCTCTGTGACAATACGATTAGAAAATTATGCAAATAGGATTTGAACATAGAATTTCCATGAATAACTGTACAGCAGGTAACTAGCTATTAACTTTTTTTTTTTAATTAGCAAGGTTGTGCAATTTACAATGTCATTCTTCTGGGTATTGATTATGTTGGTATGCTGCCCAGAGAAGTTTGTCTTTAAGGGAATTGTTCACCTAAAATGTTGAAACACAATAATTGCATTTCAAATGCAAAATGAAATTTGTCAAAATGCACCAAAAAATTGTACATGAACAGGCTTGTTTTGTCATACAATTTTTTTTGGTGACTTTAACGTGTACCTTGGAGAAAAATATCCACCATCAGGGAATATTTCCAACATTATTTTGGGTTTCCAGTATTAAAGACAGGTTGTGCATATTGTAAACAGGCCAAAACATTGAGCAGAGCTTTGGATATTTGATTGAGGTTTTGGTTCTGCTCGATCGAATTTAAGTATATGGCTTCAAGATGAGAAAAATGTAACGCAATTTATCACTTTTTCATTAGGGCTATTATTACGATAATGCACGCATGCACTGCTGCACAAACTCAGATGGTCATGCGGGCTCTGTTTCTTGTGTCTAAATGACTTCACTTCTCATTTGCACTATGATAAATCCAATATCCATCTGTCTCAAATTTAACCTGCCTCTCTCTCTCTCTCTCTGTGCTGTAGTGAGTATTGATGAAGTGGAGTTCCAGTGGAAGTCTCAGTTCCACCGCTGGCATTCTTACATGCTGGACTGGAAGAATCAATTTAACGACTATGCCTCTGTCAAAAAGCAACAGTGAGAAGACCTTTAAAGTCTGACCACATTTCCCCAAAAACAGTCCATGCAGTGCACTTAACTACTTCAGAAAGCTTCAGAAAGCCAGAGCCCATACATATGGACAGAGGAAAGCTTCTGTGGTTTCTATATATTCACAACATGGTGCCTTTTTGCTTCCTCTGGGCCTTGTCTGGAAGAGAATAGCTTTTTTGGGAACTCAAAAAAGGGTCCATATTGAGATACTTCGGTAAGTTTAAGTGATACAAGAAAATGTCTAAGCCACTCTGGGTATGAATAAATAAATAAATAATATTAATATTATATTCATATTTTTAAAATCCATTGCCAATTTTTTTTTCAACCCAAAGTGTTAGTAGTATATATACACTGTGTGTATATATATATATATATATATATATATTGCAGAAATTAGAATCTAATGACAATCATATAAAAAAATAAAAATACAAAACATGACAAAAAATAACAGTGCACATTTACAGTATTGATTGGTTTGGTAATGTGTGACTGAGTGCCACACTTTTAAACAGTACTATTTATGCAATCTGATTATGTTTAATGTTGAATATTTTTCATGATTTGCTTGAGGCTTGTTCCTTGTTTTGTTATCAAAACAGTCATTTTAGAGCCGAGCCTTGGATATTTGATTGACGTTTTGGTTCTGCTCGATCGAAGTTAAGTATATGGCTTCAAGATGAGAAAAATGTAACGCAATTTATCACTTTTTCATTAGGGCTGTTATTACGATAATGCACGCATGCACTGCTGCACAAACTCAGATGGTCATGCGGGCTCTGTTTCTTGTGTCTAAATGACTTCACTTCTCATTTGCACTATGATAAATCCAATATCCATCTGTCTCAAATTTAACCTGCCTCTCTCTCTCTCTCTCTGTGCTGTAGTGAGTATTGATGAAGTGGAGTTCCAGTGGAAGTCTCAGTTCCACCGCTGGCATTCTTACATGCTGGACTGGAAGAATCAATTTAACGACTATGCCTCTGTCAAAAACAGTGAGAAGACCTTTAAAGTCTGACCACATTTCCCCAAAAACAGTCCATGCAGTGCACTTAACTACTTCAGAAAGCTTCAGAAAGCCAGATCCCATACATATGGACAGAGGAAAGCTTCTGTGGTTTCTATATCTTCACAACATGGTGCCTTTTTGCTTCCTCTGGGCCTTGTCTGGAAGAGAATAGCTTTTTTGGGAGCTCAAAAAAGGGTCCATATTGAGATACTTCGGTAAGTTTAAGTGATACAAGAAAATATCTAAGCCACTCTGGGTATGAATGAATAAATAAATCATATTAATATTATATTCATATTTTTAAAATCCATTGGCAATTTTTTTTTTCAAACCAAAGTGTTAGTAGTATATATATACTGTGTATATGTATATATATATATATACTGTGTATATGTATATATATATATATATATATATATATATATATATATATACTGTGTAGATATATATTCGTTCGTTCTTTTGGAAGACAATAATCACTGAGAATGCAAGCATTATTACTGTCTGTTCTTTTCAATTTGTTTCTTACTGTTATTCGATGTATTCTTACCTTACAAATATTATCTTACCTATAACTTAGCACTCATCAATTTAATGTGAATGAAATTGGCTTTGGTAATTGAAAAAGTCAGTTGACGACTTTATTAGAAATTGTAACGTAAAGCATTGCTTGTTTTCAGCTGATGATAATGATATGATAATGTTACTCCTGCAGATTTAAATGATGTGCTCTATTTGAGGCTGCCGACTTCTAAAGAAAACATCTGTAGTGACTCAGCCATTTTACCGTCTGTAAATTTACATTCAGATGCTTATCTGGCATGCCTAAAGTAATTTTCTATAACTCCATGTGGCAAATATTCCTCTCATTAAACCTAAAGAACAGAAATATGAGGAACAAAATCACAATGGGACATCAGGTTGTTGTGACAGGTGTGTTTTCATTGATGGATGGAGACTGACTCATCTTACATATGACGCTGCGACACAATGACCTGCAGCACAAATGTGCAAGCCAAAAAACATCTAAATAATTCAGTTGTCATAGAAACAAAATGTTATATCTGTATTAGTTATGTTTTTCGTTTTGCCAAAAAACAAATCTGTAACACAAGACAATGGTCATAAAATGATACATGGAGTCGTTGCTCTCACTTCCCAGACCTGTTAACATATAATATAAATATAAATAAATATATCATTATAACAGTGGCTCAAGGTCTGCATTCAGCTGGGATTAGGACTTTGCTTTCTGCAGACCAGTCAAGTTCTTCTTCACTGACAAAAAACAAACTTTCCACGCATGGTGTATGCAAAACTGTAATGAATAAATAAATAAAATGTTGAAATTGAGATGCATAAAATAATTTTGGATTCAGATCCAAGATGAAAACCTCAATCAATCCAAACATGTATTATTGGCAGTAGCCAATTCCAAATTTATAAACCACATCCTGTCAGTTTCTTTCTATTTTTTTTCTGCCCTGTAATGTCCTAGTTACAGTTAAGACTCCAATCATCAAGAACCACCAAACCTTCAATGGAGCTCCAGCTATTGTCCCTGCTCTTAAAAGCCTCTTCCTCTCTGATCACCAAGCTGACGTTTTTGCCAAGCCAGCTTAAAGTTTGCAAAGAAACCTTCTCTCCTAGCTGCAGATTGTATTTGGATGTGTCTGCAGAGCTATTGTGACATCAGCACTCACATCAAGTGCCACTTTTCACTGTCTGATTATTCAAAGATCACAGCTCTGAAATAAATGTGTGTACTTATGAAACACAAGCTGGTCACGTCGTATTTTGTTGTGTGATGTTTGAGCCGTCTGCAGATGCTAGTTTGTATTGTTGCCGTGTGTCCTTGAACTCGCCCTTCCTGCTGATAATATGAAGAAGCCACAAGCATTTGGCGTGTAACGCTGAGGGTTTAACAGTCGAGCAGATGGAGTTTGGGTCTGAAATGCCATAGTTGTCCATTTATGCACTAATCATTTAGGGACGCTACTCGACTGACCTTTTCCAAAGCATTTGGTTAAAGGTGGCACTGTGTTCTGTTATTAAAGGCCAAAAAGAGCTCCCCAAATCAAGACAAAAGAAAGCAAAGCACTGTGTAATAATAGCAGGTGCCCTCAATTATGAAAATATTGGAATTTTTTTAAAAAATGGTGACGGTCACGCTTTGGAGATTAAGTTATGATATGAATTTCAGAGTTAAGACATGTTTGTGAAGATTACGTAAAGCTGAAGTGATATTAGCAGAACTGCATTGTAGAAATTGGTGAAATTTAGCATAATTTACTCACCATGGATCCTCTACAGTGAATGGGTGCCATCAGAAAGAGAGTCCAAACAGCTGATATAATCACAATAATTCACACTCCAGTCTATCAATGAATGTTTCCAGCTTTTCACTTCTCAAGATGTTAACTGATGAACTGGTGTTGATTACTTGTGGATTATTGTGATGTTTTTATCAGCTGTTTGGACTCTCATTCTGACGGCATCCATTCACTGCAGAGCATCCACTGGTGAGCAAGTGATGCAATGCTAGATTATGAATAAACAAAGTCATCTACATCTTGGATGGCCTGAGGGTGAGTACATTTTCAGCAAATTTTAATTGATTCAATGTGTTACTACATGTTTCTTTGTTTATTAATGAAAATTGTTTTTCTACACCAATTTTGTACCAATCATTTTGTTAGAAAGTGTCTCTGACTGAACTAGATCCTCATATGCAACGATTTGAAACGCTCTTCATGACCAGCAGCTCCAGTAACAGTCATTCACGCACAATTAACACTCCTTATGAGAAGTGTGTGAGAGATTCGACACTCATGCTGCCTTTGACTTCTCCGGGGAAGTTCCTAATTATGAATTCGGACGTTATAATTATGACGTGATGTGCATTCAAGTGATTTTAGTCTGAGTAAAATGAACGCTTTGGGCAATTTCATACCGTATTTCTCCTTTGCACTTCCTGACATAAACAGGAAGCTTTTTAGCACTAGTGTGGCAGAATGAAGAGGAAAGGATGCATGTTACAGTAGGTGTGTAAATCATGCTTTATCTCTGTGTTTTATCATTTGCACGTTGCCACAGAGAACTATGGGAATGTTGTTTTGTTGTGCAAACCCGTGGCCTCATGCATGATGTACTGTATGTATGCTTGTATGCCTGTACCAGTTGTTGCTCATCTGATTCTGCTTGGATTTTTTAATTATCAATTTGTAAAGTCGTGGCCCCAGAAAATTGTTCTGCTGTTTCTAGTTGCGCAATTGTAAAGATTCTATGTGTGCTCCATTCATTCATTCATGACTTCGAAGGCAGCATCATTGTTGATTTTAATAGATTCTTACGTCAACATGTAAGCAAACAACAAATATGCTATTATAATGACAAGTAATGGATGATTTGCGTATTTTTTAATTAATCAGATTGAACTGCAGTATGTTTAGTATTGAATTAAAATATGCTTTATAATCTTCCTTTGTCTTGTTCGCAAAAGATCTATGCCATTCTCAGATGACTATGATATCTAAAAATGAGGTTTTGGATCAGTTGTTGTAAACAAAATGATTATAAAATCGTATAATGACATTGCTAATAATAATAATAATAATCGTTAATAATTGTTACAAATTATTAAAAAATCAGGGTCATAAAAATAGTTTTTTGTGTTTTTTTCTCAAAAAATTATAATTTTCTAAAAGAATACATATTTTATGACTCAGAATAATTCGTTATTTCTATATTTAGATTTTTGCATTTTTCTAAGTTTCAAATGAAGTTGCCTGCCGACTGGTGAGCCAGTTTTTCCTGTCATTTTGAGGTAATTTTTGAACCCTGATTATAATAATGAGCATATGATCTTCATGAGGTCAGCGTGTTCAGAACTGACACAGCAGCAGCCCGCAGGATTCTCCTCAGCAGATTTCCTCCGTCTCATCAGTCACAAACAAACACACACCTGCATCTCCCACCCCTGGAGCACAAACGCGTTCTGTTTGCAGATTTCCACAGAGACCGGCACCACACAACACGGACAAAACCACTGCTGGGTTTCTAATTACACTGTTAATTGCAATCCAAAGTGGGGATGGATTTAGAGTAGAGTACTTTTTATTTCTCCCCCTTTTGTTCTCAGCATTCCTCAGGAGAGACCACCAGCCTTCAGGTCGAGTGTTGGACCTGGAGAAGGAACTAATTTAGTAAATGACTCCCTGTATTAAGGTCTCTATAGGTTGTTGGTGATATACACTACTGGTCAAACTTTGAAATATATATATGTATTTTTTTTAATGAAGTCTCTTCTGCTCACCAAGGCTGCATTATTTGATTACAATACAGTAAAAACAGTAATAATGTGAAATATTACAATTTAAAATGACTGTTTTCAATTTGAATGTATTTTCAATTTAAATTTATTCCTGTGCTGCAAAGTCGAATTTTCAGCATCATTACTGCAGTCTTCAGTGTCACATGATCCGTCAGAAATCATTCTATTATGCTAATTTTCCCCTCAAGAAACATTTCTGATTATCATCATCAGTGTTGAAAACAGTTGTGCTGATTAATATTTTTGTGACAACTGAGATACTATAGTATAGTCACACAAAGACACATTAAATTAATCAAAAGTGACGGTAAAGACATTTACAATGTTACAAATATTTATTTTTCAAATAAATGCTGTTCTTTTGAACTTTCTATTCAACAAAGAATCCTGAAACATTTATGATGAAAATGTGAATCATTTTTAATAACTGAGCAGCAGATCAGCATATTAGAATGATTTCTGAAGGATCATGTGACACTGAAGACTGGAGTAATGATGCTGAAAATTCAGCTTTGCATCACAGTAATACATTACATTTTAAAATATATTCAAATAGAAAATGGTTCTTTCAGTTTGCAACAATATTTTATTTTTGCTCAAATATTTGCAGTCTTGGTGAGCATTAGAAAATCTTTTAATTAGTCCAAACTTTTGACTAGCACAGAGGAGTCCAGATATAATTAATTGTGCTTCCTAAGATAAGTGTCATTATTACTATTGCTCATGGTTGAGGTTAGTGGTCTCTCTCTCATTGACAATGCATGACTTCCGTTTGCTTTTGTGAAAGGCTCTTTATGCCGTCTGAAGTTTGTCCGAGCTGATGGACCTCGGAGAGCTTTCCTCACCCACGAACCCAAGCAGAAATGCCATGGCAACATACACTAAAAGCTGACCTCCGCTGTCACGGGCCATTCACTGTCATATCAAATGAAAGAGAGATACACATCAGCAGAGACAAAGCGGCGGGTTTATCTTCAGGTTCAGCCGAGTTGGGATGTGGAAACATATGGCGCTGGAGAAAAAGAAATCTCTAATGTGATTGTTTAAGGTACATTGAACAACTTGTGACAATTCTCACAGCTCATGTATTTATTCATTCGGTCTCTGTTCTTCACTTGGTGATAATTGTTTGAATTGGTGCAGCAAATGTAATTGTTTCTGTGTATGTAGGGAGATTAATTCATCCGGCGTTCCCCTATGTATGAGTGGGTCTTATGTATTCTTATTTTCAACGTTTCCTTTTTCTTCTTTCAGTTTGACTGCCTCTTAGCCTGTCTTTGTGTGTCTTTTACTATTTGTCTCTCTCTCACTCTCATTTTCTGATTTCTAAGCATATAAAGGTAATTGAGAAAAAGAGCTGTAGGCCGAAACTAGGCCAAGGTGAAACTTTACAGACTGGTTGGTATAATTGTATATACTGTATGCCTGTAAGAATGACAATCGGTGTTGATTCTGCAACTGTATTCTGCATATTTGTGCATATAAGGGGTGTGCAGCACTGATTTATGTTATTTATGTGCAGAATGTTGAAGTACATAATAAATAATAAAATAAATGATAAAGAGGTTGCTGTTTGGCAGAATGCAAGAAAAAAAACTGTTTGGTTGTTTAGGGTTGCCAAAATCACAAATTTGCCTTGTTCTAATTTTATTCTAATTTTAATTCTAATTTTAGAATTATCAATGTTAAAATAGTACTTGTGATATGTTAGCCTTTTTGTTTTTCAAAGTTAAGCCTTTAGTCTGTTTTTTGCACTGATTCCTAAAATAACTAAAACTAAAACTGTAATAAAAACATAATAAAAAATATATAGACACACAAAACAAAACGATTTGAACTTTAAAATTAAAGTATACTGTATAAAAATAAGAGCTAATTCAAAATATTAATACAAACTGTAATAGTAATACAAATAATACAACTATCTTCATACTAAAATAACACTGATTATAAAACGACGTGATCAGATTAGTTGCTTCAAAAGAACACAAATTGTTGATCAGACTTTTATTTATTGCTATATCAATAATATTATATTTCGGCATCCATTAAGTTTAAAATTAAAAGAGAAAATAATCAGATGAGATGTGTACATTTATTTGTAGAGTATTTCTTTTTTTTCTTTGTATCCTTATCTTATGATAATGAATGGATGATGTATACTTTCAAACTAAAGTTTGAGGGTTGCTTTTTTTATATAATAAATAACATTATTTTTCATGCATTTGAAGTAAAATAAATTAATTTAGCCTTTTTAAGCTTAACTGGCCCCAACTAGTAGTGTGCATAGAATAATTTTAACTTAAATCGATATTTTATCATGCAAGAGAAATACAAATTGCAGGGAAAATGGCCAACTTACCATCATTATACAAAAATATTTAACAGTAAAATTTCAGTCACGCCTCTCTCCTCTCGTTCTGCACCTGTAGTTCACACTCCTCCCTCTCACCTTTTCATCAAATTCACACACTCGTTCACTCCCCTTAAACTTTTTCAAATGGTGCTTGGATAATGCTGTTTTCAAACACCCATGTGGCGCTGGCTTTGGATTGTTTACTGGGCAGTCATTTAATGGTGTTGCAGAAACGTTTGACTTTTATCAGGCCAGCTGAGCGTTTGATGTGTGATTTAGAGCAGTGTGTCACTGATGATGAACACTCAATTTCAGATAGTTGAGTGGGTTTCAGTACCTTTTACAAATTTGGGCTAAATCTTTTTTTTTTAATTTTTTTTTTATAAAGTATTTCTTTATTTATTTTGAAATAGTTCTTTTCAGCAATAAATAGTAATAATAATAATAATAATAATAATAATGTAACGAATCAGCTCATGGGAAATATGAATAATTAACCATAACTAGTTATGATTAATTATGAATATTTTAGATCCGCAATCAAATAAAAATTAGTGTGTCAGATTGGTCGAGACGCTACAATAATAATAAAATTATTATTATTTTAAAGTAACAAATCATCAAATTGTAATTATTTCTGAAGGATCATGAAGACTGAAGTTAGAAAAGAGTTATTTTAATATGTAAAAATATTTAACCAAATTTTTATTGTCCTTTTTTAAAATTTAAATATTTAAAAATCGTATCAACCCCAAACTTTGGATCAGTACTGTTGATATAATTTACAGATATATGTTTATTTTATTTTATTTTATTCATATTTTAATTATATTTAATTCTATTATATTCTATTTTCTTTATTGTTTGTTTGTTTGTTTGTTTTAGCAAATTAGCTCAAAAGGGAAATGCATATAAATGATTACAATTAATTATAATTAATTACAAATATTTATATCAGCTGCCAGTAGTAACTGTAGCAAAATTAATATTGTCATCAACTAATCTGTTCGTCCAGCGAACATTCAGTGTAAGTTCATATCAACTCTAAGAAAGGATATTTTCGTGGCCTTTCCTACAGTATTAATGCATTAGAGCATGTAGCTGGATCAGAATCGTAAAGGGACATTATTCACAAGCAGGACCAGAAACTCATGTAATTTGTGCACAAAAGTTTTATTAACTAAACTCTAACACACATAACTAATCTAAACAAACAAACAAATAAACATGCACTCTCGCGCTCATACAAAGGGGAGCTAAAGTGGATGAATGAAGCCATTAGAGAAACCAGAGAATGCAGTTATGGAAAAAGAGTCAGAACCACCTGAGTTAAAAACCATCAGTGTCGTTTTTCAACAGGGTCTACAGCTTATACAAAACCTCTGTTTCATTTAGCTAAATGTATGATACTTGCATTGCCTTGTTCGTTGAATGAGTGTCCGGATGCAGTCTCGGATGAAAGTTTTGATGGTTTGAAGGTTTGGTGGTCTTGGAGTTCTTCACGTTCTTTTTGATGAACTCCAAAATATGTTATTCTGGCTCGGTGGTGATTGGGAGAGTTTTCTCCCAGATGAAGGTGATGAGAGAAGAGCTCAGAGCTCGAGAGACATCAGCTGAAATCCTTGGTGAATGGAAAGACGAGGCCACAGCCTGGCACAATCTTAGGGTGTCCTTAGAAGAGTTCTAGCTCAGCATCCTCATCCTCCTAGGACCTAAAAGAACCACAGACTGAGCTATGTTGAGGCCTGCCAGGCGCGGCAACGCCGGCTCAGGGGCTTAGCAACCAGAAGATGGGAAGGTGATGAGAGACGAAAAGCCCGGCAGGTCACTGAAGTGAGGCATTTTAAGTTCTGTGGAGGTCACACCTCTCCGGGGTCAAAGAGCCAATGGTGACTTGCACTTCTGGAGGGAAAGTTTATGAGTCTTTGTCTCCGAACATGGTCATTTGCATATGTAACTGGATTGGATGTTGATTCAAAGACTACTAAAGATTCTTAGAACACTAATATGTTGCATAGGTATAAACATATAATATAAACTCTCAAATAGATCATTCGAAGACGAATTCATAGAGACCAAACATGATATAGGTAAGGTTACATGAACGAGTGGTTATATCATTGGCATGCATAAAACAGTATACAATACAGATGACAATATACAAGAACAGTAATAATATACACAATGACCTGAAGGATATGTGTGCTCATTCAGAGAAAGGTTTTTCTATGAATTAATTAGAGAAGAGTCCATTTTTATGGGCATAACGTCTTTCCTATGGGTAAAAGGTAGTGAGAGTTGAGCAATAAAACTGGTGTTGTCAGATGATTTGTCTTTGGTTGCCATGGAACCAGAGGCCTGTTCTGCCTTTCTGAGGTGTTAGATGCATTTCGGGGGAAGGGTCCATATACCCTCATAGTTGGCTTGTTGTTTGGGTGAGGGTGTGTTTGGGATTATTTGTTAAATATAACAAATAGTTGTGTGTCTGATTGGTCCAAATGCTACATTGAAGTTAATCTGTCCAATTCTTTAAAATATTTTTGTCAATAGTAGTATATTATCACATAGATGACAATCAAAACTTTAGTTTTGAAACTTTGGGGTTTTAAATGAATGTTGAACAGAGAGAGAGAGAGAGTAAAATATGGTCATGAAAGCCTAAATTATGTTTAATTACAACAAATTATGATATGAACCTTTGTATGTCTCGTATTGCATCTATTGATCATTTCATGAGAAGAAGCATAAGTTGTGCACTGCCATTGATTGACTCTGATCTGCACTTCATTAAACCCCATTAGCAAACACACATGTGCCATCACACTCGGGATGAAGGTCACACATTTTCATGCTCACACATACACACACACACACACTGACAGCTAGGAGAGCTAAGATCAGAATTCCTGCCTTCTCCTTATAGAAGAGGAGGGTAGAGGAGAAACGGCTGGTAATCAGGGAGGAGGAGTGTAGGCACTGATTGTGGAAGCGGAGAGGAGAGAGTCCTCCTCGGAGGGCCACGCACCTCATCATTTGCAGGACAGTGTTGAGCGCTCAGGGGTCTCGCTGGAGGACCCGTGTGATTGGGTTGATGAGAGGGTTTTGTTGCACTGGAGAGGCGGCGTGCCACTGCCTACTGTAAGAAAGATTATTACCCATAACTGCCTTCCCACACACACACACATGAGTGTTTCAGAGAATGAAGCGACACTGATTCAGAGATGCTGGGATAAAGAGTAGTAGTGCTTTTAGTGCTTTTCAGGCTTAATTGTGTCATTTTTGATGTTAAAGAGATAGTCTACTCTAAAATGAAAATGCTGTCATCTTTTACTCAGCCTCATGTCAATCCAAACCTTTATGACTGACTTTCTTCTGTGGAACACAAAAGAAGAGATTTTTAAGAATGTTGGTAAGAGTTTCGAGTCCTGTTACCTTCCATAGAATTGACCAAAAAATATGGAAGTTAATGGGACCCAAAACTGTTTAGTTACAAACGTTCTTTAAAAAATCTTCTTTTGTGTTCCACAGAAGAAAGTTAAAAAGTTTGGAACAATGTAACAGGGATTAAATTATGACCGCATTTTCATTTTTGGGTGAACTGTCCCATTAAAATGTTCATTTGTTTCATCAACCCATGTCATCAACTCTATCGTTGAGATACTATTATAATTCTTATTAATATTTTTTTTTAAATATTTTAATATTTTCCATTTTAATTTTTAGTTAAAATGTTAGCAATTTTTGTGTGTTTTTTTAATGCTATATAGCATTTTGTGCTATATAGTTTTTTTAAATTTCAGTTTAAGTTACTGTAGTACATCGTTAAACTAAATTAGTTAAAGAAATGTTGCCTTGTTGACTAATTTGATTTAATTAGATTTTTTTTTCAAGTTAAATTGTTATGTTCTTATTTTTAATTTTTGTAAGTTTTAGTTGTTCAATGGCCCATAATCAGAGCAGGTGTCATCTTTAATTGGATATTTAATTGCCATATTAAAATATATATTCTGTACTTTGGTGTCAGTTTTTTTTCAAACGGTATTCAATATTGTGTCTGCCCTGACTAGAATCCCATGTTTGTCCTAAACTCACAACGATTTTGTTTTGCAGTTCCCTATAAACCACTCCAAAACCCTGGCAACCACCTAGCAACCACTCCAACATCATGGCAGTTAAAGCAGATAAGTGCCACTAACATTTTTGTTGCTGACAATTTTATTGCCAATATAGGTATATACGGCTTTTAATAATTTTGTTGCATCTTTATAAACCAACAAAAAGCACCAATTTTGGAAACATAGCATGCAAACCCCACAAATAAGCCTTAAATACATTTAAAAGTACAACCATAATACATTAGTATGACTGGTTGAATCATTTACCAGCCCTGTTTACACGAAGTCGAAGTGTCCATATCCCATAACTCATTTCACAACTAGGTATTAAACACGGTTGCTTTCTTTTTGCAATAGTGTGAAGCTTTTAATTTTTACTTGAAACACCTACAGCTTGCTTGCCTGCACTGCACAGAAACTGGCAGGAACAGTGGCAAAGAGCTTATTTTTTAAACTTGAAATATGTATTTAATACTAGCTACTGTTTGTGCCGTTGGAAGAGCGTGGGAGTATGTGGTTGTCATACTGTGATTAATTTAGTTTATTGTAATACAAATCATCCACAGGTCTGAGGGTTTCAATTATTTTTTAGGGGGTTATTTTGGGTAACCGGATAACTTCGGAAGCGTGAAAACTATCGACGGTCTGTCTGTGCTCAAGTAATCGAGAATGGCGGACAATGAACTCTTTCGCTCCACCCATGATGCAAGGCCACTGAGAGCAGAAATGCAAGAAAAACTTGCAAGGGAAGGTGATGAGAGGACAGGATGAGGGGGTGTCGCTGAATGAATACATTAATTATCGTGCGCACAAGGGAGTGATTAAAAATGGTTTGGGGAGTGAAAAAAAAGCAAATTAAAGAAATGAAACCTATGATTTTCTCTTTCATGTGAGGAAAGAGCTGCTTTAAAATGAATTTGCTGCAGCAGGAGGGACTCCCTCAACCTTTGCCTTCAGACGAGCAGCTGCGCACCGGTAAATGTGTCTGTTTTCTTTGCTAGGTGACTTGAGCTGACGTCAGAAACTGAGACATAAAGAACTGTGGGTTAAGTTAACCCAGTTAACTCATGCAGTACTGGTAAATGCCTGTGTCCCTTGCAAATACGTTCCACGTTTGCTGTAAGTAACTACGATTATAATGACTGATTTTAATCGACTGATTATATATATAATAAATGACTGATTATAATTTTGTATTGAGTTCTTCAACACAGTATACCAGGTGCAATGGAATATGTCATCAGGTAGCATAATTTGACCTTTTTTTTCTTAAGAAATTGTGTTTCATAGCAAAATTCCAGAAGAAGAAGAAAAAAAAAACAATAAACGGTAGAAGTACGTATTATGCTAATATAATTCAACCTTCAAACCGCTTTAAACTATTAAGGTTACATTATTTTCTTTATGCTATTTCACTTGATTTTGTATTCATAACCAATTACAATGGAATGATAGATTTATGGTGTACTATTTTTAATTAGATTGTCATTTGCTGTGTTCTATTAGTTGTAGTTCCTTCCATCATAAAATACATTGATACAAGTTCTTTATGTGCCTAATATGGTCTTTTCTTTTCCCTTCTTTTTGATGTACAAATACTCTTTTGCCTCAGATCAAAGTATGTAATGTTGTGAGTCATCTCAGATTATAGCTTTGAACTTTTTATTTGAGGATTTTTTAAAACCCTGCACAGAAAACAAATGAGAACAAAGTTATTTTCTATTTGTGCTCTATAGTATTATGGAATTTATACTGTAATTCTTAAAGTAATAAAAACATAATATAAAAAACAAGGAATGCTTGCACATAATTAAAAATAAATCAATACGTACACATATACAATATATTAATATTAATCATTAAGTGTGGCCAAAGTGTCCCAATTAAATTTTTTTATGGTTTGCTCTGCAAAATCATTTGATCAAGGCTGTATGAGAGCAGTTGTTGATGTGGGAAGTGCATCATGTGCATTTTTAAGCTGACATACAGCTTCCTCTCTGCCAATCCTCCTCTTTCTCTGGGGCTTATGAATTGCAAAACCACCCTCAGCATCAACCCATCTCTCTTTTGCTCTCAGTCCCTTTCTTTCTCATCCGTCACTCATCACCTACTATCGCCTCCACCCCATCTGACGTCTTTTACGGAGAGGCACTAATCTCTAATCAGCTTAAATGCGTTTTTGCATCAAAACATTTAATCATAGTTTTTTTAGTTGGAGGGAACAAGATAAGGCTCAGGATATCGGTTTGAGCTCGGACCCGAGACTTCTGTTTTTCCTCTTTGATGTCTTTCCAAACGCAGCTGATTTCTCCTAGTTCAATGGGAGTCAATGTCATGATGCATTTTGTGTAATTGCTGTATTACTTTTATTTTCGCTGTACATTCACTAGTGTTCAAAAGTTTGGGGTCCGTTTTCAGTGTTTCTGAAGTCTCGTATGCTCACCAAAGCTGCATTTGTTTGATCAAACATATTTAGAACCAGAAACCAGAAATGCACTGGACAATTTCAAGTTTGTCTGTTTGCTCAGCAATAGTGGTATATTATAGATATGTGACCACGGTAACTCATAACACCTCCAAAGACCCTTGTAGTAAGTGAGACTCACGTCACCAAAGATGTTGTGATTTTTAGGTCACACGTCACTCGAGGTGCGGTTATGAGTATATCAGATGACCAATTCTCATCTTGCTCAGTTCAGAGCGCCAGTCAAGGACTGTGTTTTTGGCAATATGGGGGTGCACCCCACAAGCGGTTCAACAATATGAGATTCACACACTGGAGGGAGTTGGTCAACTGATTTATCTGAAAGACAAAATACTCAGAATGGGGAGGGTCTGTTGGAAGTATTCTTTTATCCCTTTCTGATGAGGAGAAGATTGGAATCTGGCGCCTCTTTATTCCAGGAATGTGATTGGCCACTTGTGTCGGAGGTGGCCATGGTGTTCCCCGCCCTAGTGTGGAACTTATTTTCATACAGTTAAACAGTGTCTTTAACATTTCACCCATGCACTATTTATTTACCAAACCTCTTTCAAACTGTTATCAGCATCACGAGGAGCAAAAAGAGTCCAAACATGATTGGAAACTGTTGAACTATCACTTATTCATATGTTAATACGCCTGCTTGTTGTGTTAACAGTCAATGTCCATTAGCATAAACTGTACTTCATCTGAGGATGAAGTGAATCCCTTGCAGTTTGCGTCCATTGAAGATCTCCAAACATGGGTATGAATGGATTTGGATAGATCTTTATGGCCTTTCTTTGTTTCGGCCACTGCTGTTGCATCCAGAGATCTGGAGGAATTTTCACGGCAGTCATTTCCTAAAGCTTAGGATTGGGTGTGATGGTGACGGTCAACCCGTAGTCCAATGAGAAGCCCTCTCTTAGGTGGTCGTGGGTGCAGAAGGTCTCCCTTCCTATCCTGCTAAAGGTGTCTGGCAGTTGTCTTGGCATCTTATCTGATGGTTCTGAACATTTGTTTATGTTCCTTCACCGAGATCCAATCACAGTGGGCCACATCTCCCTCCACTCCAGCAGTTAGAGAGGGGCCCTGCCATAAACGGGTCCTTGGAATGCATTAGGTTCATTAACTGAACCTATACATGAATAGCATTCTTTATGTTGAAACTCAGTCTCTATGCTGCTTTACAGTGATGTGGCTAAAATATGAGTCCTCTATCCATTATATTGTTTTGTCCAGTGAAAAAACAAATCAAGCACTTTTCAAGTTTTACAGGTCAAAACAGTTCTAAACATACAGCTTTTCATTTAACAATACATTAATGGGTGGACTGGAGTGGTGAGGATTACTTGTGGATTATTGTGGTTTTTATCAGCTGTTTGGACTCTCATTCTGACGGCACCCATTCACTGCAAAGGATGCATTTGTGAGCAAGTGATGGAATGCTACATTTCAACAAATCTGCTCCCATGAAGAAACAAACTCATCTAAATCTTGGATGGCCTTGAGGGTGAGTACATTTTCAGCATGTTTTCATTTTACCACTGATCTAGCAAACCTCTATGCTCAGATGAACAATAGAGTTTCATTCAAATGTCTATGCCATTTAAACCAGATGTATTATTGTTCATGCAACTAGTGGATAAGTTTGAGAACTGCATGTGAATTTTGATTTGTTTTAGAACATGTGGTTTTGCAGTTAGAAGTGTTATTTACATAACATTTTCAATAATGTTCACACGCTATTATCATTTTTTTCATTGTCTGCTGCAGGGGTGTCATGCACTCATGATTTTTGAGGGGGCACGAGTGTGTGGGTGGGGTGGGGGGTTTGTCATGTGACACAGCAGCCACAATAGCACTGAATAACTGATATAGGCTTATGTTTAATTTCATTTTTTCCCTTTTTATTTAAAATATTTCCAAAAGTGTTAACTATATCAGGAAATATCTCGGTTCTCAAACATGTGTAAGTACTGCACCAGATATGATTTAATCTATAATGGGTGATGGGCAAAGTCGAGTAAAAGTGTAATCTATTAACTACACATAAAAACCTGACTTTTTACTTAAGTACCAGATATGGGTGTCATGCCATAAAATATTTTTAATACTTAATTCTATTTGTAATAGCAATATTGTAAGTTACTATATTATATAATTTTCATTTTACAGAGCGCTAAGAACATTTACATTATCAAAGAACATTTTCACTTCAGTCTAGCTAGCCAGAGTTCACTCTCAAAAAACTCCCATTTAAATTACAAAAGCTGTTTACACTGTGAAATGAATATCTTACTTGCATTCTGCTATTTTTTGTCTTTTGGAAGATGCATTTAAAATCCACTTGGCTCATAAATCTGAGGGGGCATGTACCTCGCTTTGAATGGGCATGACACCTCTGGTCTGCTGTATCTAACCAGTACCGAAGTGTTGCTTTGTTCTGTTGCGAGTGCAACCTTTAAATATCCAATTACCACCGCGGGACGTTTTTCAAAGATCAAACGAAGTGAGTTACGGACAGTTAGTTGTGTCTGCTAGACGAGGAGAGACGCCTGGTCTGTTGTTACATTTTCAAAACTCACTTTTGTGTGTTTTCTTTTTCTTTTATTTATTTCACAGCTGCTTTTTGTGACTTGCTTGTTAATAATTTAAAAGAAGTCAGCAATCAAAGGAACATGCAATTTACTACCTTGTACCGTGGCTCATACATATTCAACAGCTGAGGCATATTTAGTTGCTGAGTGGGGCTGTGTCAAGCTACAAGACTCGACAAGAAATATAATCAACTTGCCTTTTTTTTCTCCCTCAATCTTTCTGACAGTCCACAGTGGAAAACATCACACTCTGCCCTATTTTCATTCCCCTTCTTCTCTCCTTCTGTATTTCATGCTACTTTTTTGTGGTCTTGGTCAGTTTCTGACCATATGAATGAATGAATGAGGCATTTACTGTATATGTCTTCACATATAATGCTAGTGAACCGAACACTCAATTTTCTGCATTTATTTTGCGAAGCCCCACCTTAAAATTGCACATATCAATCCCACCTTAGCAACTGTTGCCATCAGTTATATTACTATACAAGCTTTTGCTCTTAGAAGTCAATGGCATTTCTATCTAGATTGTATAGTTTTAAGTCAAAGTTTATAGAAAGTAGTACCTAGAGAAGAAATGTGATAATACTTATTATTTTTTTTTTAATCTAGAAATTCCTAATGAGAACATTTCCAAGTGAATATCAAAAATACCTGCATTTACTCTAAGGTAAATTTAATGTCATTAACATTAACATGAGGGACAGTTCTGTTCATAAACACTAATAGGATCACTTGTAATTGCTTTCAAATGAGGCCTTTCTGTCTTAAATTGCTTGTTAGATGCGTGATTCACAATCTCTGCCGTTTTCAATCACGTTTCTGCGTAGTTTAATAATTTATTTAATGCAAAATGGCAGATAAAAGATGTTGTCCAATGTCACTCTTCATCTCATCAATCTGTGCTCATCAGCATTGTTCTGTCAGGTCACAATAATAGTACAGGTAAGATAAGCAAGCTGTAATTAGATGGCCTAAAATGCCACCAAAAGCAGAACAATTTGCATAAAAGACCTTGAATCTCTGGCCTGAGTACGTTTTGTTCTTTTCTAAAAGGAAATAATTGCTGGAATGTGTTTTGTGATGTTTGCAACAAAATCTTGTTATTGCACACATGCTGTAAATCAAGCAGAATGTTTCTATTACCTTTGTCTTGATTCATGTTTATACACTTGGCTTTTTTTTTGGAGTCTTTTTTTGACGTTATTGTAACTGACAAAAGTTATGCGCTGGTTTTGTATGTATGTATGTGTGTGTGTGTGTGTGTGTGTGTGACAGCTGGTGCACTTGCATTTATATTTTTGGACATGGTATAGTGATTGCCTACCATGGTATTCTTTGTGGTAACTTAGAGTACCATGTGGGTACCATGTTATGTAAATATATTTTTAGTGAACATATAATTTCATATCTTCTTGGCAAAAATAACTTGGCTGAAATTATGATTTTTTTGAAAATCAAATAAATTAAAAAAAATCAAATAAAACAAAATGAAGCTATTTCATAATAATAATAATAGTAATACTAATGATAAAAATCCTCAATTTTTAAAAGTGGATAAACAACAGCAATATTAGTTATTTATTTATTTGTTTGTTGATTTATTTATGCTAAGAGTCTATTTGAGGAATTTGGTGAGATGGTAAACATTGTGGATCAGCCTTTTATATAGACTTTTTTTATTTCAAATATTTTTTTTGGAAAAATGGCTGAAATTATGGTTCCTTTGAAAAAAAAAAGTAAATAAAACAAAATGAAGATATGTCTTCTTAGTATTATTATTATTATTAATAATAATAATAATAATAATAATAATTAAATCCTCAATTTTTAATAAATGGATGAGCAACAATAATTTCATATATTGGCTTTTAAGAATCTATTTGAGGAATTTGGTGAGATGGTAAACATGGTGGAGCAGCCTTTTATATAGATTTTTTTTATTTATTTTTATTTTTATTTTTTTTAGCTGGTGAAAGGGTTTAACAAATTTGATTGGACCAGATGAATTGAAATGGATAGACTTGATTGGACGGGGCTGTACAGTGTGTCCGTTTTCAGCCCCGAACATTAGTCTGGTTTCCACCGGTTTCTCCCAGACTTCCTTACAAATGACCCCAACCCCCCCCCCCCATCTCTCCCCGGGCA